>NC_054700.1:9195447-9237947 GCF_016097555.1 Gigantopelta aegis | reverse complement strand
ATGCTTAGGGAAAAACAGTAGAAAAATCTGCGGATGAGTAAGTTAACAATGACGTCATAACATTGTCCTACATTGTGTAGTGTGTTTTTATTTTCAAACTAAATGTCTAAAGAAAAGCTAAAATTTTAAAACATAGCATATAATGTTTTGCTGCTGCTGCTGCTGCTGCTGCTGCTGCTGCTGCTGCTGTTGTTATTGTTATTGTTGTTTTGTTTTGTTATGTTGTTGTTGTTTTTTTTTGTTGTTGTTTTTTTTGCTTTTGTTGTGTTTTTGTTGTTGTTTTAGTGTATATATTGTAAGTCATGTATAATTATTCGTGTATAGGTCTCTTAGTATGTCAGAGTGTAATCTACCTGTTTGTGTTTATATATTCATGGATAATGTTGTTTTTGCAATCATCATCATCATCATTACCACTACAACCACCGTCCCCACCACCACCATATTCATCAACACCACCACCACCACCATATTCATCACCACCACCACCATATCCATCACCACCACCACCACCACCATATCCATCACCACCACCACCATCATGTCTATTTGATTATATTTGTATAATGCCGAGAAAGTTTATAAAAATTTGAATTGAAAACAAAAATCATCATCATCAACATGACCACCACCATCACCACCATCATCATCATCAGTAGTATTATTAGTAGTAGTAACAGTAGTAGTAGTACTACTACTACTAGTAGTAGTAGTAGTAGTAGTAGTAGTAGTAGTAGTAGTAGCTGTAGTAACAGTAGTAGTAGTAGTAGCAGCAGTAGTAGTAGTAGTAGTAGTAACAGAAGTAGTGGTAGTAGTAATAGTAGTAGTAGTAGTAGTAGTAGTAGTAGTAGAAGTAGTAGCAGTAGCAGTAGAAGGTAGTAGTAGTAGTAGTAGTAGTAGTAGTAGTAGTAGTAGTAGTAGTAGTAGTAGTAACAGTAGTAATTGTTGTTGTTGCTGCTGCTGTTGTAGTTGTAGTTGTAGTTGTAGTCAGTGTTTCTGACAGAAAGACATTTATTGGTATGGCGCTATGGAATTGAATCCAACCACAGTCATCAGAGGGTATGGGGGCCTCCCACAGAAAGAAAATAGGTTAAATTTTGGGTTGATAAGAGTAATTAATTTTGCCAAAAAGTTAACTTAAACAAATAAAATATGCAAACATTTTGGGGTATGGCGCCATACCCATTTTACCCTCTGGCAGAAACCCTGGTAGTAGTGGTAGTTGTGGTAGTGGTAGTCATCGCGGTAGTAGTAGTAGTAGTAGTAATAGTAGTAGTAGTAGTAGTAGTAGTAGTAGTAGTAGCAGCAGCAGGAGAAACAACAGCAGCAGTAGTAGTAGTAGTACATGTACTGTGTACAAATTGAAAAACAAAATCACACATATATTATTGACAGCTAACTGTAATTTATTTGTGAATTTAAACAAATACATATAATTTGTTCATGATGATAAACAGCTAAATATAATTTGTTCATGATGATAAACAGCTAAATATAATTTGTTTCATGATGATGATAAAAGAGTCTACTTAGGTTTACGTGAACAAACACCACTTAAATCATTCGTAATATAGGCATAGACATAAACCATCTACACATTGTTTTAATTGTAAACTAACAATATATTATTAGGCTTGATTTGAGGTGAAACATTTAGTCTTGAACTTTTGTTCTGCAGGCGTCTGGTGCGAACAATATTACTTGTCTTTAAGAGCTAGAGATAAACCAATATTCGTTCATTGGACTAGTCTCGTTCAAATTAAGTCATTGCTCAAAGTAAATTTTGTTTCTGTCTGGTGTCTGAGCCATTGAGACCAAATTTCCTGGCGCACTACTTATTTCAAATCCCACTGTTTTGATGCAGAACTACAACTTTAAAAAAAAAAAAAATGATTTGGTTTCCAATTTGTTGACGTAGAAATGCAATTTGAACATGTTTATTTATATGCAATAACGTTTTTTCCCATTTTGCATAGAACTATGATAAACAGGGTTGGTAATACTTGTCATACAATCTGAAAATAGTTTTCAAACCTTTTCTCCGGCCATGTGCATGGATAGATTCTGCATTACTTGTTTTAGAGATTGTCAGATACATATATATTAAATTTAGAAAAAGTGTATCCGAGGTGGTGAAAATGTCGACCTGAAACGAAGCTAGCCCAGAAACAAGTTGAACTTTTCACCATCAAAGGTGTACTTTTTCTATCCCACATGATAGCATATGATGGAGTCTTTTTCTCTAATTCATTCAGTAAATAATCTATTATTTTACACAAACAAAGACGGCTGAAAACTATTTTATTTAACCATTGTATCACTGTGTCGTAGTTGGCTTGTTTGTAACACGTGTTACGTAAACTTTAACACTACAAATTAACAAAACAGCTTTTATAATAAAGGTTTTAATAACAAAATATCAATTTAAAATTGTTGTGTGATGACCTCACATCACTATCGCGCATTAATATGATTTCATTTTACCAACGATGAAGCACAAGTACGTGATATCCCATGTGGGATATAAATTTCTTACATAGCTTTCTTTCATGAGATAGTTCTGTCCCATATACCTGAGGATAAGATAAAGAAATTTCTCTCATCCTCAGGTATATAGGACAGAGTTATCTCACGAAAGAAAGCTATGTAAGAAAATTCTATCCTACATGGGATATCACCTGCACTTGTTTAACATGACGTCGTTGGTAATATATGATGTCATATTAATGTGAGTTGATGACGTGAGGTCATTTGACACATACTTAAATTAATATTTTGTTATTAAAACCTTCATTATAAAAGTTATCTTGTTAATTTGCAGTGTTAAATTGTATTATATAACACATGAAACAAACACGATAAATATGATAGTGTGGTTTATTTATGATAAAATGGACAAATAAAAAAGTTACTTGTTCAGCCATCTTTGTCTATTCGTGTAAAATAATGGTTTATTTACCAAATGAATGACAGAAAAAGACTCCATCATATGTGGCCATGCGGGGTAGAAAAAGTGGTGGCAATTTCGACCTTGGACGAGGCTTCTTACATAGCTTTCTTCCATGGGCTAGCTCTGTCCTATATACCTAAGGATGAGAGAAAAGACCACACCAGCTAGGTGTCCGTCTTTCTGTTTTTTCTAAACACCTTGCAATATCGATTTATTGTTAACTCTTTCAGATATCACAATCTCGGGCACAACATTTGTAGAAAAGGGGAACGGTATGAAATTAACTTGCAACGCCACTGGCGATGGGTACCCGCCTGATGTAATGGACTGGTTCAAGGACGGAATAAAGCTGACGTCAGATGTACGACGTCATATATCGATTGATGTGTCGCTAGCGGAGCGCACGATCACCAGCCAGCTAGCGGTGGAACGAGCGGACATGACCGACGCCGGAACTTACGTTTGCCGTACATCAAATAGACAGATCACAAGTTCAAAGGTCAATGTATTGAACAGTGAGTACATTAGATATTTCAATAGTTAACATGTTCAATAGTGAGTTAATGTAAATATGCCATTAGTTAATGTGTTAAAAAGTGAGTTGTTTAGATATTTTAACAGTTAATGTGTCCAATAATGGGTTAATGCAAATATTTTATTAGTTAATATGTTGAAAAGTGAGTAATTTAGTTATTTGAATAGCTAATGTGTGCAATAGTTAGTTAATGTTTAATATGTTATTAGTTAATGTGTTAAAATGTTAGTAATTTAGATATTTTAACAGTTAATGTGTTCAATAATGAGTTAATGCAAATATGTTTTTGGTTAATGTGTTGAACAGTGAGCAATTTAGTTAATGTGTCCACTAGTGAGTTAATGTAAATATGTTATTAGTAAATGTGTTGAACAGTGAGGAATTTAAATATTTTAATAGTTAATGTGTTTAGTAATCAGTGATTTAAAACTATTCTTAGTTAATGTGTTGAACAGTGAGTAACTTAGATATTTTAATAGTTAATGTATTCAGTAATTAGTTAATGTTTAATATGGTACAAGTTAAAGTGTTGAAAAATGACTAGGCCTGATTTAAATGTTACCAATCAATGTGTTGAACAGTGAGTAATTTAGATATTTTAATACTTAGTGTGTTAAACAGTGAGTGATTTAAAGAGTGGATACTTTAAACATGTTACCAGTTAATATGCCCCGTAGTGAGTTATATCAATATATTACCAGTTAGTGTGTCAAACAGGGGATACTTTAAATATGTATACAGTTAATATGCCCCTTTATGAGTTATATCAATATATTACCAGTCAATGTGTTAAACAGGGGATACTTTAAATATGATACCAGTTAATACGCCCCTTAGTGAGTTATATCGATATATTACCAGTCAATTTTAAATATGTTACCAGTTAATACTCCCCGCAGTGAGTTATATCAATATATTACCAATCAATGTGTTAAACAGGGGAACTTTAAATATGTTACTATGTACTATTCCCCACAGTGAGTTATATCAGTATATTACCAGTCAATGTGCTAAACATTGTATACTTTAAATATGTTACCAGTTAATATGCCCCGTAGTGAGTTCTATCAATATATTACCTAGTCGATGAACATAGAGTACGTCAATTGATGACAATGAATATGTTTAAGGTTTCCAGTCAGTACTTTGAACAGGTCTAGTGGGCACTAAACATACATTATAATCAGTCAAACGTTCAGTACATTCTGTAGTGAGTAAATTAAATAAAACAAACATTAAAACAATTACTTTTAATAAATCCCCATATTGTATTGAACATTATGATAGGCTCAAACTTTCAACTATTACGATGAAGTTGTAATTTCCTTAACTCCCGCTTTAAGATGGGTGCGCTCAGATTAACAGCTAATGGGATATACAACGAGAATCCAGTTGTAAGAGCGCCCAACCTAGCAACTGGACAGTCGTAGACGTCGTAACAGCAGAACGTTGGCCAACTTTGCTGGCAGTTGGTAGTTTTAGCCTAGCATTACAATTTATAAAATGTGCACTGCTGACGCTATATACATTCCGATTTTCTATTTCAGCTGAAACCAACAACCACAAGAGAGGTATGCTATTTATTATTAATTTCCTACTGTACAAGCCGATGTGTACATTATTTAATTAATACACATATGCATGTCTTATAATTTATCTTTATTAACTATTTCCTGTTTACTTTCAAATTGATGGTGTGAAAAATACGTTCTATTTTTTGTTTCAACAGCATCGTCTTTATCTTAAACAAACAAAATGATATCTCTGTCATGATTTTGAAAAAAAAAGAAAGAAAGAAATGTTTTATTTAACGACGCACTCAAAACATTTTATTTACGTTTATATGGCGTCAGACATATGGTTAAGGACTACACAGATTTTGAGAGGAAACCCGCTGTCGCCACTACATGGGCTACTCTTTCCGATTAGCAGCAAGGGATCTTTTATTTGCGCTTCCCACAGGCAGGATAGCAAAAACCATGGCCTTTGTTGAACCAGTTATGGATCACTGGTCGGTGCAAGTGGTTTACACCTACCCATTGAGCCTTGCGGAGCACTCACTCAGGGTTTGGAATCGGTATCTGGATTAAAAATCCCATGCCTCGACTGGGATCCGAACCCAGTACCTACCAGCCTGTAGAACGATGGCCTAACCACGGCGCCACCGAGGCCGGTATTATGACTTTGAATATATTCATCTGAAATTTCACGTTTGATAAAATACCTTTATGTAATTAGGATAGGTGTGCACTAATAGTCGCATTTTCCTTTTACATAACTGATAAAAGTAATGTCTCTTTAACAATGGGGTGGAGGGGGCGCAGTCGTTGTGGGTTCGATCCCCGTCGGTGGACCCATTGGACTATTTCTAGGCCCAGCCAAGGCACCACGACTGGTATATCAAGGCCATGGTATGTACTATCCTGTCTGTGGAAAACTGTAGCTGGTTTCCTCTCTAAGACTATATGTCAAAATTACCAAATGTTTGACATCCAATAGCCGATGATTAAGAAACCAATGTGCTCTAGTGATGTCGTTAAACAAAGCAAACTTTAACAATGTTCCAGTAATGTTTGGTCAGACATGAAGAAAACTGTAACATGAATTAAAGAAATAAAATTACGGTAATTTCACAGACAAGTTTTTTTCTTTCAGCAGATTTTTTAAAAGATAAATATTTCTGTTTTGCTTGCCAGTAACATTTTTAAAATATGGTGTTTTTTTTTTTCATAGACATGAAAGACCACGAAAGATTTGGCGAATTCGTGGATTCTTCAGCAGTAATATGTACACCTCATTGGCTACTTCTGGTTGTGTCATACGTCATCGTTACCTTGCCAACATGATCATCACGTGACCGCCAGGAATTGTGCATAATTAACTCAGGGATACATTTAGTCACTAACGTGTGTGCAGGAAAAAACTATATTCGTCGGATCTAGAACAGTGTGGATTTTGTCTGTTCTTTTTTCTAGACATTTGAGATAGCGTTCATTCAGAGTGACGAGGTTCCGTTAAACTGGAGAGCGCCTATATTAATACAGTTGTCTTCTAAAGGCAGGGTCACACACAAATTGACATTATAGCTATGTAGCTATAAATAATAACAAAGATTTGCAAAAAGAACCCCAAAAAAAGAAGAAGATTACGACATCGAAATTATATACAATATTTTGTTCGAAAAATACTTTATTCAGCAAGCTACACACTCGTCATATCCTACTTATTATTGATATATTAGCATATAACTTAATTACGACTACGTAGCAATAAATCGGAAAAATCTGAAATAAATCGGAAAAAGCAAGACCGAAATCCGTCGTCCATTTTTATTCATCTAACGGTACTTTTTAAAAACATGTTTATAAAATATAAAAAAACGAACAAAAAACAAACAAACACGTGGCATATAAAAAAAGCTCTTCCACATATAAACACATGGTGTATATTTCAAGTCAGTTAATGCTCGTGACTTTGCCCTCAGTGCGTTAAATGTCGTGTGACCCTGTCGTTAACAGAAACAACGTGACCTTGAACAACGTGTCATAGCAGGGATCAATGAACTGGAACAACAACAATAAACTTATACTTTATTAATTTATTAATCATTCTTCTGTTGACGTCCGCGGACAATAATGATACTAAAATCTGTTTCGGACATGTTTTTTTCTTTTTATCAATAACACTTGTTTCGTGTATCGTCTTTACGTTCCATTATTAACATTTTCAGATTAACATACACTAATGCTAGGCTCAGACTGTCAACTGCCAGCAGAAAGTTGGCAACCCAGCATTGCGTTGTAATTTTCCTCAACTCCCGACTTAAGACGGGTGCGCTCAAATTAACAACTAATGGGTTACACGACGAGAATCGAGTTTTACGAGCGCCCAGGTTAGCATCTAGACAGTTGTAGAAGACGCGACAGCAGAAAGTTGGCCGACATTGCCAACTTTCTGCTGGCAGTTGGTAGTCTGAGCCTATACTAATATGAAGGTATAAAAAGCAGGTTTGACTGTCGCAGCATCTTACTGGTTCGAAGAGATTTAACTGGTTTTGCAAATATTTTTACATTATATTTATGGGGCGGTAAATCGGCCATTTTGATTGTTCTTCAATAAACACCATCGTTACATACGAATGATGGGCAACTCAATTACCGTGTCACACATATTTTCGCGACTCGCCAGAATATTGTTTCCGTTGATCTTGTACTTCAAGGGCCCGAGTACTCTGACCGTAAAAGAGCAAGACGGACGTTCGGACAGTTATGACGCTCTCATTAAGGCCAGGGAAAACTGTTTACAGGGGCAGATTATGCTTTAGGTAAGGAGGGGTCCGAAACAATATGTAAATGTTTATAATTTAAAATTATAAATGTTACATGTACATCAATTTAGATCTACATGGTGGGGTTGTTGTTTTTTAGCCGGATTGGGGGGGGGGGGGGGGGTGTCCGTGTAACTGGGAAACCCTCCATAATCCGCCCCTGGTATATCAAGAGTGCGCAATCTGTGCCTACCAACCGGTAGCTAAAGATTCCCGCTCTAATGCAATAACAAGGCACCTCCTTTCAATAATATTCCATTTAAATACTTAAGTGCTAACGGGTTTCTTCCTGTAATGTGTGTATTAGTAAACTATATGTCACATATTTGTTATCAGCGAACTCGAACATAATCGATATGAACGTGCATGTATTTAACGTCAAACATAGGATTATTGTTGTATTCGAGCGGAAATCTTTACCTACCATTCGGTAGGCACAGGTTCCGCAGTTTTGATATACATTAAATTTTCCTCTGGACGTAATGAGAGCGTCATAACTGTCCAAATGTCCGTCTTGCTGTCTCTTACGGTCAGAGTACTCGGGATAGTACTTCAAGTGTTTCGCTGGTCAAAGCAGACTGATGCATAATTACTTGTAGTCTGGTGGTGCATTCGCATCATTGGCCTGGAAAATACACAGGATTATGATGGCCAGAGGCTCATGAGGTCATTCAAAACGTTTTGTGGTAGAGATTTGCAGGCTATATGTACTAAATACGACGCATCACTGACCAAAATGACGGCTGATGTTATTCCGTATTTTGAATGGGGGCATATCTTTGGTGAAATATGCACATTTGTTTTTCGTCGTTTTGGATGAAGTGACAGACTTGATAGCCGTGGTGGCAGTACTCGGGGTGGGTGGCAGTACTCGGGGTGGGTGGCAGTACTCGGGGTGGGTGGCAGTACTCGTGGTGGGTGCCATCGGTGAGGCAGGATGTGCTTACCTTCCGCGAACATAGTTATTACCTATGTTAACGTCCTAATCGAATTACACCAAAACTTGTTTAGGTTATTGCACACAATTTATAAAAATCTGAAAAGTGAATTGGCATTATGACAACCTACCATTATATAAAAAATCAGAAAGGA
Source organism: Gigantopelta aegis (assembly GCF_016097555.1). Lineage (NCBI taxonomy): Eukaryota > Metazoa > Mollusca > Gastropoda > Neomphalida > Peltospiridae > Gigantopelta > Gigantopelta aegis. Next base: position 9,229,043 of record NC_054700.1, on the reverse strand, counting down.
AACTATTTAAAGACAAAAAGATTTAATTTTAATAAAATAATACCATACACATATAGGAATTTTGAAACAAACTATAACCCTCATATGACACCATTACACCTGGCAGGTGCGATTACAACAGCCAGGTGGACTAAATAATCAAGCTGTGTCAGCTGAAATCGGTTTCAATCATCGTTCCGAACTGTCTGTGTCATTGTAGTAGTCGAATAACTTTATTGTTTTCGTCTACAAAAGGCAACCTTTCAGTATGTATTGTGTTTCCTGTTTATGTTGAGAGTAATAAGCCATCGTAATGCTAAAACAGCTTTCTGGGTTGTTTTATTCCAGCACTTTTTATGAACTGTAAAATAAAAATAAATAAAAATAAAATCAGAGCAAAAACAAAACATAAACATAAACATATCAAAACAACAACAGTATCAAAACAATAAAATAATAATAATAATACATAAATAAATAAACAAGGAAAAAAAAAAAAAAAAAAAAAATGAAAACAAAATCCGAACACATAAAAACAACAAAAGCATCAAAACAACAATCGTAACAAAACAACAAAAGCATCAAAACAACAATCGTAACAAAACAACAAAAGCATCAAAACAACAATCGTAACAAAACACCAAAAACCAAAACAAAACACAAGCAAAAACAAACAAACAAAACAAACAAGCAAAACAAAACAAAACAAAACAAAACAAAACAAAACAAAACAAAAGGTAACGCAAACAAAAACGAAACAAAACGTTTATTACTTTGTTTTAGACTTGAACTTTGCATCTGCTTTGACCATTTCTAAGAGATAACCATCGGTAGTGGGCACTACCAGAATCACTTACGACCAAGGTCTAAAGACCCAAGCCATCGTCTCACACGAGTCCGCGGAGGGAACGGCGTGGTGGTATCCACAAGATTCAGTCAAAAATGAGGGTTTGGCAAACAGCTTTCCGCCACAGTGGTATCAGCAAGATTTAATAAAAAGTAGGGTTTGACAAACAGTTTAGTAGAAGTTATATCGGAAGAAGAGGAGGCTGAGATAGCGATCACCAAGGGCACGACGGGGTGATATGTGGAGTGGTGCGAGGGAGAACCGTAACCTGCAGCTCGTCTGTTGGTAGACAGGACTCGAATCATTGACAGTTAATCTTGACAGTTAAAATTCATTAAGATCAAATAAATACATGCCAACTTAACCACAACTCTTGCCAGTGTAGAAGGCTTTTTATAAGATTTTAAATTGTTTAACCACCCTCAAAATATGCCTATGTTTATTTTGTATTTGTTCTTACAGGCGGTAATAGATTGAGCAGATTCTATACGCGAGTGTGTATCCGACAACTGTATTACGTTATCAGTTATGTATACGTATTACTCATACAGAATGCGGACAAATCAAATTTGTACCTTAAAGTTAAGTTGGCGACCTACTCCTAATTCTACCGTAACCGATATCCTGACAAAAATGTACTACTTGTAACCGTCTAACCCCACAATGATACATTTCTCCGTAATCTGTCTGAGTACAGGGGCGGGACATAGCCCAGTGGTTAAGCGTTCGCTTGATGGGTGGTCGGTCTGCGGTCGATCTCCGTCTGTGGGCCTATTGGGCTAATTCTCGTTTCAGCTAGTGCACCACGACTGGTATATCAAAGACCGTGGTATGTGCTATCCTGGCTATGGGATGGTGCATATAAAATAGCCCTTGCTACTAATGGAAACAATGTATCGGGATTCCTTTCTAAGACTATATGTAAAAATTACCAAATGTTTGACATCCAATAGCCAATTATTAATATGCTCTTCAAAAAAAGAAACGCAAAAGGGTACAAATGGGTTATAACTCCGATTTTATGTTTCCTACCGGTTCATGCTTTGTGAATATAAGGTCATTGCATGTCCCAAACACATTCCCACGGTTACATTCGATAAAACGCAGCTACTGTACAATAAAGTTCCAAAATGTGAATATTCGCAAAAACGCAGCCACGTGCAAACCATGTCACCACTGCACGTGCGTTGTCTGCACGTGCAACATGAATACCGACAGTATAAAAGTGCAGGGTGTTCGCTTGCCTGGCCTCTGTATCTGGCCGACAGTTGACAATCCAGGACATGCCACATCTCAGTGAACCGCAGAGAAACAATGCCATCGGCCGACTAGACGCAGGCGAATCCAGAACGGCCGTTGCCAGGGCATTCCATGTGTCCTCAAGCACCATCTCCAGACTGTGGGACCGTTACCAGCAACATGGATCAACACGTGACCTCCCTAGATCCGGTCGACCACGGGTCACTACCCCCGGGCAGGACCGCTACATCCGGGTAAGCCACCTTCGGGAACGATTGACTACTGCCACCTCCACAGCCGCAGCAATACCAGGTTTGCGCAGGATATCCGACCAGACCGTACGGAACCGCCTACGTGAGGTAGGAATTCGTGCCAGACGTCCAGTTCGAGGTGTCATCTTAACACCACAACACCGTCGACTCCGACTGCAGTGGTGCCAGATTCATCGACAATGGCCTCAACTGCGATGGAGACAGGTGTGGTTCAGTGACGAGTCCCGATTTCTGCTCCGACGTCATGATGGAAGATGTCGCGTGTATAGGCGTCGTGGTGAACGTTATGCGGCAAACTGCGTGCAGGAAGTGGACAGATTCGGCGGGGGTAGTGTCATGGTGTGGGCAGCCATCTCACACACTGGCAGAACTGACCTGGTCCACGTGCAGGGCAACCTGAATGCACAGGGCTACATTGACCAGATCCTCCGGCCACACATCGTTCCAGTTATGGCCAACGCCAACGCGGTGCTCCAACATGACACAGGCCTCCACAGCACATTGTTATTTACAACGGGCACGGACCAGATCCTGCGTGCAGGCAAACCACAACAATACAATGGCCAGAGTGTCCCAACTGCGGAATGGTCCGACAGCCAGGCACATCACAGCAGCAACGGGCATGTATTTCAAGCGTCACGGGATCCTTTACAGCAACAGTACGTAGGGACGTTGCCGGCATCTATGGACGACATGTTGGGCGTTGTGCTAGATACGTTGTCAGCGACAACCATTGTGGGCCACATGCAGATCAAAAGTTGGGACTCCAGATCTTAATGTGATCGACATCACACTTTATTGCTTCGGCCATTGCGCAACCCGGGATTTGAGTTTCATGGATCGATAACCCGTGTTTACAAATTAAATAGTGCAACACCCGGTGCCCGGCAGTTCGTGAACACCATCAGTTTGTTCAGACCCACCCAATTGTATTGACTCCAGATGGGACCTTGCAAACTTGGCGCGGTGCTCCAACATGACAACGCCAGGCCTCACACAGCACATCTCACAACGGCTTTCCTACAGAACAACAACATTAATGTCCTTCCTTGGCCATCGACATCACCGGATTTGAACCCAAATGAGCATCTATGGGACGAGTTGGGCCGACGCCTCCGACAGCGACAACCACAGCCCCAGACCCTGCCCGAGCTGGCAGCAGCCTTGCAGGCCGAGTGGGCCACCATCCCCCGGGACGTCATCCGTACTCTGGTTGCTTCAATGGGCAGGCGGTGCCAGGCAGTTGTCAACACACGCGGAGGCCACACCCGGTATTGACTCCAGATGACCTTGACCTTGGTGGTGTGTCCTATCACTTACTCACAATGGACTAGAGTGAATTGTGAACAATCCTGCAACATTTGGTAATTATCGGACTCACCATTCAATAATTAAATCAATTCTCCAAATGTTACGACAATGTGGTTTTGCGTTTCTTCTTTTGAAGAGTATATATAAATGTGCTCTAGTGGTGTTGTTAAACAAAACAAACTTTCTTACAGGCGAGTAGAGGGGCTAGGTATATTTTAATTTGCTTACATTATCTCAAGGGTTAGGGCAGTTCCACTTGCCTACCCTCCCTTTGGCCCCCACCGCTTCTAACGTATATGCATTATTATTCTTTGTAAACTCTGGACACTGAATGTGATTGGTCAAAATGTCTAGACTGAATTGTCACAAGGATGCGACTGCATTGCCATGTCAGTATGTATGTATGGAACTCGCTGTGGACTGATCAGCAATCAGAATGAACATTCGCATTCGCATTCGCATTCGTATTTGTATTCGCATTCGTATTCGAATTCGTATTGTACATGTAAATAGTCCGAAGCACATTGTTTCGTAGCTGATCAAAATGTTTTAGTTAACGACACACTCAACACATTTTATTTACAGTTATATGGCGTCGGACATATGGTTAAATACCACAAAGATATTTTTAGAGGAAACCCGCTGTCGCCACTTTATGGGCTACTCTTTTTTATTAGCAGCAAGGGATCTTTTATATGCACCATCCATCAGACAGGATCGTACATACCACGGCTTTTATTACACCAGTTGTTGGGCACTGGCTGGATCGAGAAATAGCCCAATGGACGCATTGTGCTGAGATACGATTTCCACCATGGATAACAATTTTTTCATTCGGATTGATTATTAGTTTACTATTAAAAAAGAACAACAATTTGCCTCTTTATCCTATTCTGTCCTGGAATTATTCAGTGTACAATGTGAACGAGTTTCCTTGTCACAGACAAACGTGAAACGTCACAGACGTGCGTGAAACGTCACAAGTCATATTCACATCTGTCTGAGAGATGGTGCAATTAAAAGGTCCCTTGCTACTAATGGAAAACTGTAGCGGGTTTCTTTCTTAGAATATATGTGAACTTTTTCAAATACTTGACACCCAATAGACGATGATTAATAAACCAATGTGCTCAAGTAGTGTCGTTAAACAAAACAAACAAACAAACTAAGAATATATGTGACATTTTTCAAATATTTGACACCCAATAGACTATGATTAATAAATCAATGTGCTCTATTGGTGTCGTTAGACAAAACAAACAAACTCTAAGAATATATTTCAAATATTTCAAATATTTGACATCCAATAGACGATGATTAATAAATCAATGCGCTCTAGTGGTGTCTGTAAACAAAACAAAATAAACTGTTCCGTACTAATTTAAGGAAGGATGCAATGCCGCGAAGGGTACGAAATGACATTAGTTATCTCTACAAGTAAAGTGATACTGACTAGACTGTGTGAGTGTCTGTTAGTGGTGTCTCTGGTACCCTGTAATTATGGAATATACGTTTCTTTGGACGACACTTTCTGAATGGGATTGCTTAAAATGTCTACAATGAAATAACAGAAATGTGCGATTGTAGACACAGTAAATGCAGGGATATCACTTATATCCACTTTACTTGTCATGGTAAGTGAATTTGTCTAAATATCAGACAAAGAATACATGTCCTGATTATGGGACGACATTATGAATGTCTATCAAAACAAAAACATAAATAAATTCATTACAAGCATTCGCTTGATGCGTGGTCGATCTGGGATCGATCCTTGTCGGAGGGCCCATTCGGCTATGTCTCGTTCCAGCCAGTGCACCTAGACTGGTATATCAAAGGTCGTGGTAGGTGTTATCTTGTCTGTGGGATGGTGCACATAAAAGATTCCTTGTTACTAATTGAAAAATATAACGAGTTTCCTCTCTATGACTATATATCAAAATTAGCAAGTATTTGACACCTAATAGTCCATCATCAAACAATCAATGTGCTCTAGTGGTGTCGTTAAACAAAACATTTGTTTTTCTTCCGTTCATTCATTAAATAAACAATAACTTAATAAGTGCTATTCAAAATATAATATTAAAACAGAAAAATATTTTTGTTCTACAGAACCGAATTTAGTTATTTGCTACCACCCAGAAACAAATTAATTTCATGCCATCCAGACATCTTTATACATCAACAGACATTACTGGGTTAATTAAGAAAAAGGGACGCATCCTGTTGTCTCACAACCTGTGTCATTATTGCTAGAATAGCTTCAAATAGAGAGAGTTTCTGTCCAGAAGCATTCTTCGGACAGACGACCATAATGATAGCTCAGCCATCCCTAATGGAATTTGTTGGAATTGCATCCATCTGGGGTTTTTTTTTCTTTTTTAAAATAACTGTTTGCTTCAAATTCTAGTAACGTGATTCCAGCAGGAAGCAGTGTAAAACTAATTATAGGAAGGTAATTACTGTGAAATCACTTTTGTCCATGGTGGTTAAGTTTCGTGGACTAATGCAGTTGGCTTTAAGAACACAACGAAAATATAATAAATGTATACATATAATATAATTATAAGATATTAAACGAGCTTCCATTCCGTATCATGTTTATGTCACAAGTGAAATTATTTTCACGACGGACATAGACATGATACAAAATGGTAGCGAGTTTAATATCCCACCTATTACCCATAATCAATCTTAATTTATATAACTCAGCTCGTATGGTTGGCGTTCCTGTAAGGCTGTGGTGCGCCAATGGTATCCTCCCATTTGTTACACGTCCCAGTGGAACGTATCACTTTGATATGTACCAACATATTGTTTAACCATATGGGTAACAGATTATTGATACTACCTTTCCGATCCACGAATTCCATTACCCACTAAATGTGTTTCTGGGCAAAACCACGAACATTTTATTTTCACAATATTACAGAAAGTAGTACAGAATTACCAATCAATGTATTACATATTACTAAAAATTGTTTTAATAAAACACGTCTACGTTTATAGTACTAACGTTATTCGCATTAATGTTGTGTTACTGCCGTTAAAATATTTAGACCATTTTACAGCATATGTTAATAGAGTGTGACGCAGACTGGCATAACAAGTGGATGGACGTATGAGCGACAGCGATCTGCAGTAACAACGCTATCTGCAATAACAACGTATCGAAAGGGCGATGGGTTAGCTCAGGATAAGTGTGGAACAAATTACACTTTCTTTTTTATTATTATTATTATTATTTTTTTTTTTTTTTTTTTTTTTTTTTTTTTTGAGGAAGTGTTTTCTTGAATTTAAAAAAAAAAAAAAAAAACGCATTGAGGTGTGATCCCACGGCAGCGTGCTTAAACTTTCACTGGAATTAAACAGATAAAAAAAAAAAAATTAAATACAACAGAAAACCCCCCGTTAAAACCTACTCCGAAGCCAATGATATTCACTTATTGATTTTATGAAACAAATCTGGGAATCATTTTATTCCCCAAGAGAAAGCGAGGGGTATAATTGTTTTATTGAAAACGAGTTTCATAAATTTCGAATGCCACTCCTGTGAATGTTATAATTTATTTATTATCCACAATATGTGATTTATAACAAACGTTAAATATGTTTGCAATCGCTTCACAATCGATGTTAACAACATTCCGTGATGTCAATTACAATGACGTTGAATTATGTCAATGTCACATCAGTGGCTGCCGCAGCTTTTTGCCATAACAGTGTTCAATGGATTATTATGACCCATGTCATAAAGATAGCATGGGAAACCACGACATTTATGTAACCGTTTACTTTTTACAATGTGGGTAATAACATGTATTATGTACATTTTACGTCATAGTAAAAATGTTGGTTATTTATTTATGCATTTATGCATTTATTTATTTTAGAAACAAGGCTATTGAAAGGCCTTCAAGGATTTAGTTTTTAAAAAAGAGAAGAAGAAAAAAGTGTAGCATAAAATATAAAGAAGTTGAAAAAAAAACCCAGTTGTGAACCTAATGTTTTTATTGGCCGCCTTAAGACGAACACATAATCGCCCAATCGCACTAATAGTCTTGACGGGTCGCAATTTCCAATCCAATTTCGAGATTAGATCATTTGTTTGCAACACCGTTACCAAGAAGTCTACTATTATCTTAACAATCAGAGCCGAAAGGACAATATTGTCGAACACAAGAATGTTCTTTCGAGGTGAAACTAAAACCTGCATTAATGTCTGTGTAAGCAGTTGTGTCAAAACCCAGTGTTGAGTAAGAAAACAGAACTCTGTGATGCCTATCTTGAGATCTCAACAGTTACGAGATCCTGAATGCCGAGAATCGGCAGAGCAATGCGCAGACTGTAAGCTGGGTTTTTTTCTCTTTCTATCTCTCGCTGTTTTCTAGTTCTTTACGAATTATGTTGTGAGTCTGGGTATGTTTTTGTGTGTGTTGCCTGAAAGTGTTAGAGCAATGCAAGAAAAAGAAAAAAAGTTTTCCTTCCCTTTATTTTCTGTGTTTTTGTTGTGTTGTTTTCTAGTGTCCATTGATTCAAAGCGTTCGTGTAAAGGAAAAAAGACTCAACGGCTACTAGATATTGAATGCCGATAATTGTCAGACAAATACGCACACTGAGACCAATTTCTCTCTCTCTCTCTCTCTCTCTCTCTCTCTCTCTCTCTCTCTCTCTCTCTCTCTCTCTCTCTCTCTCTCTCTCTCTCTCTCTCTCTCTCTCTCTCTCTATATATATATATATATATATATATACTTATCTTCGAAATGTGTTTTGGGTTGGGTGTCTTTTGTATATCGCCTGAAATTGTTAGAGCAATGCAAGACAAACTAGAGTTTTCCCTCCCTTTTTCTGTATATGTGTTGTGCCATTTTCTAGTGTGCAATGATTGAAAGCGTTCTGTCAGCATTCATGTAAAGGAGCAAAGACTCAACGGCTACTAGATCTTGAATGCCGATAATCGACAGAAAAATACGTACATCGAAAGCAGTTTTTCTCTATATCTATCTTCTAGATCTTCTTGTGTTGTCTACGAATTATATTGTGAGTCTGGGTATTTTTCGGGTTGAGTTTAAAATGCAAGAAAATCAAAAATTGTCCGTCTCTGAGTTCTGTGTATATGTTGTGGTGATCTCCAGTATAATGACTCCTGCCTCTTGTTGTGTGAATTTCAGATGCTGTTTTCTATTGTACAGTGGTTGAAAGCGTTCTGTCAGCATTCGTGTAAAAGAGCAAAGACTCAACGGCTACTAGATCTTGAATGCCGATAATCGACAGAGAAATGCGCACACTGAAAGCAGTTTTTCTCTCTAGTTATCTACTAATTATGTTGTAAGATTTGATATATTTATGTGTGACGTCTGAAAGTGTTCTAGCAATGCAAGAAAAGCAAAAACTTCCCATTTCCATGTCTTTGTATTTGTTGTGGTGATTTCCAGTAGACAGATCCCTCTGGCGAAGAGAAATATTGTACCCACTACAGGCATGCTTAAACATTTTTCTGATGGAAGCACGCCAAAGGTTTCCCAAACTTATATCTAGTATAACTACTGAATTCATGTAAAGGAACAGAACTCAGCAGTTACTCGATCTTAAATTTATTCCAAGATATGACAGAAGGATGGTACCATCTGAAAGTTGTCTTTTTCGGTCTCCTTTTTGTTCGCTACGAATTCTTTTGTGAGTTTAGGTATGTTTTGTGTATCGCCTGAAAATGTTAGAGCAATGCAAACTATTGCCGTATTTTTCTTATGGTGTTTTCTAGAGAAATGATACAAATTGTTGTCTATGCATTCACGTAAAGGACCCCTGCGCGTGCTGTAGCCTCACCGTGGTGCAGGGGTGTAACATTCTCTTTGACAATGGCCAATAGAGCACAAATCCCTTAGTTTTCTTTGGGATACAGTTAAAGTTTTGAGTAAAAGTCAGTATGTATCTGTGATATTTGTATTTTTGCACAGTTCTTTACACTGTGTTTTTATTTAAATCTTGAATTTTTATATTGATGTTGATCATCACTTTATTTGTTTGCATTACCATAGTTTGACACCCAATAGCCGATGTATTTTTCGTGCTGGGATGTCGTTAAACATTCATTCATTCATTCATGTAAAGGCACGAGATTCGTCAGTTTCGGAGAGGGCCTAGCAAGTTGACAAACTGGTGCCCAATCCTTTTGTTGTTTATGCAATAAAATATGTTTTCAATTAATCAGTTACCAGATCTTGAATGCCGATAATCAATCATACATTTCATTTAATTTATTCTGATTTTCGTGCTTATATTCAATTAAGTTTCTTACAGATTCTCGTGGATACTCACGGCTATCTGAGTTGTCTGTCCAGGACAGGGGGATAGTATTTAGTTGTTAGTAGTTACCGTCCTCGGTGGCGACGTGGTTAAGCCATCGGACATAAGGCTGGTATTTACAGGGTTCGCGGCCCAATGCCGGCTCCCAACCCAGAACGAGTTTTAACGATTCAGTGGGTAAGGTGTAAGACCACTGCATTCTCTTTTCTAACCACTAACCAACTAACCCACTGTCCTGGAAAGACAGCTCAGATAGCTGAGCTTGAACCTTAATTGGATATGAGCACGAAAGTAAGTTGAAATGAAATGAAATGTTAGTAGTTAGTGAATCGACAGAGCGATGCCGACAGTGTTCTTTATTCTATCTATTTTAGTTATCTACCTTTCTGTGAGTTTGGGTACGTTTCTGTGTATCGCTTGAAAGTGGTAAAGCAATGCATGAAAAGAGCTCTTTTTTTGCACTCCCTTTTTTCTGTGTATATTTTGTGTTTATTTTCAATCTAATGATTAAAATCGTTCTATCTCCATCCATGTAAAGAAAGGGAACTTGGCAGTTACCAGATCACGAATGCGGAGAATGTGAAGAGCGAAGCACAAACCGCAAGCTTCTTTTTCTCTTCTTCTAGTTCTCCACGAGTTATATTGTCAGTTTGTGTGTACCAGCTGAAAGTTTTTCTCTCTAATTCTGTATATAGTTTTAAGTGTTTTTTAGTTTAGTCTAAAGCACAAACTGAAAGCTCTTTCTTTCCTATTTCTATACGTAATTGATGTTCTAAGGTGTACATTTGTGTACGGAATAATGGTGCTATGTTTATTTACAAAGTGAAAACGTTTCTTTCATATTTCTGTACGTTTCTTCCATATTTCTGAACGTAGTTTGTGGTGAGGTTTGGAGTACCTGTATGTAAAGAATTACAGCATCAGAGAAATTTAGAAACTGGACACTTTACTTTCCTATCTCTGTGACGTCTTCGGGTCTACTCGTATGTACCTAGCTTCAATGTAAGCTGTGTAGCAATGCGCAAACAACAAGCTGTTTTCTCTATTTTCTATTTATTATGTGTAAGATATAAACATTCTATTTCCGTGCTTGTTACGTCTATACTAACTGAGTGTTATAATAATGCAAAAACAAACTCGTCTTTTTTTCTCTTCTGTTTGTGTGTAAACTGGAATATGTTGGGGGTGTTCATGTTTGTATCAACTTGCAGAGTTGTAGCGACTCACATAATCATGGCGTCTCTCTCTCTCTCTCTCTCTCTCTCTCTCTCTCTCTCATACTTCTCAATCTGTCCTCCGTCTCTTCGCTCTGTTTTTCTCTCATTTCTCTGCCTGTCTGTCTGTCTGTCTGTCTGTCTCTCTCTCTCTCTCTCTCTCTGTCTGTCTGTCTGTCTGTCTGTCTGTCTGTCTGTCTGTCTGTCTCTCTCTCTCTCTCTCTCTCTCTCTCTCTCTCTCTCTCTCTCTCTCATACATTTCAATCTGTCCTCTGTCTCTCCTTCGTCTCTCTTCGCTCTGTTTTTCTCTCATTTCTCTGTCTGTCTGTCTGTCTCTCTCTGTCTCTGTCTCTGTCTGTATCTCTGTCTCTCTCCCTCTCTCTCTCTCTCTCTCTCTCTCTCTCTCTCTCTGCATGCATATATATATATATATATATATATATATATATATATATATATATACTTTGCGTTTCCTTTACCTGTATTTCTACTACAAACTTATTTATGTCGATACTCTCAAAATATCGATACTATTTGGTACGTATGATTTTCAGTTATGATTTTCAGTTATGTCCCTTTGCCATAGTTTGGCACCCAATAACCGATGTATTTATCGTGCTGGGGTGTCGTTAAGCATTAATTCATTCAGTTATGTCAATCCTTCCCCTCTTGGTATTGGTTCAGCGAGTTGACACAACCTACTTCCGAAGATCTAACCTGTAACCTACCCGGTCGTTTGGAATTAGAATGTAGCAATTGCTAATAACCAACGAGATGTTAAAAAGAGGAAGAAGAAGAAAAGACCGTAACGAACTGTTTAGTGAGCAAGTTAATTGGATCGGTTTGCCAGTGAATGCGAAACCAAGGAAAGATATCACGACCAATACTGGTTACGGAAAATCGATTGAATGTGAAGTAGGAAACAGTCCACAGGGTACTGGCGATATCAGATGTTCTAGAAAGGAAAATAAATTTGTTGGTCGTTGCCCCCTGAACACTGTTTAATCGGCGTTAATCGGCGGTTAGTCAAAGGAAAACAACGTTAGCTGGGCGATTTGGTGTTTAGACAGAGAATACTACATGAGTAGCCGTTAGATACCATTTATCTTACAACGAGTTGTTTTAAAGGCACATACCCTAGTTTTTAAACGCTAAGGCATATTTTGTTACTATTAGAGCCGTTTGTGATAACTGAAATCATACTTTACTTAGATTTTATTGTTTAGATTATCCATTTCCGTACATTCAAAGTGTTTTTGGTTATCCTAGTGTTTTTAATATCACAAAATGCATTTCTCATATTTTTAAAAACGCACATGGCGTCTGAGAAGTAACAGCTATGGTTTTAGTTTTAGTTTATTTTTAGAGGGAATTTTACTATTTCAAGGTCACAGACTCATGTTTCACTCAATTGTAACTATCCAAATGTGTTACAGATTTGTAGATTAAATACACTTAGTGTTAATTTTCACGGATTGAAACTAGGGTATGTCCCTTTAAAATGTATCTAAAGAGAGAAAGCGAGTTGGATACGTTAGTACACAACGAGTTGTAAGATAAATGATATCTAACGGACACGAATGTAGCATTATAGCCCTTACACGTCCTCGAAACCCAGGTTTTAAGCAAATATAAACGTCTTTTCTCACTAAAACGTATTTACAGACCTTGCGTCTGTAGCTTACTTAAGCTCATAAACAAATCAGTTTATGGTTAACTTATACGTCATAGTCTAATCCATTCCGATTGTCCTGTTTTGTTTCGTTGGATGGTATGGCATTGACGACCTGGTCATCATCCAAGAGAAGCCAATCGTATGTCTTTAACTTGATATCACACGCATATATGTTAACAGTTTGCGTTATCAAATATAATAGCTGATGTTCTCACCCACGAGTGCACACGAATGTTATTTTCGTTCGTGCTTATATCCAATTACGGTTTTAAAAAAGTTGATTTTGTTCGCGCTGTCAAATTATATACACCATAATGACATGTATGAAACATTGCAGGAGGAAACGAAAAATTATTCAGGGGAGTGGGTCCAATCCCAAGGGCACTCGATGAAAGGTCATTTAAATTAGTCCATGTGAATTGCCTATCATACCTTACTTAATTAGAATTAGTGAAATCAATTCATACAGGGTTCGTGCCTCCAATTCTAACTAGGAGGAAGTTCGCATCTCGACACCGGCTCCACTTAGTGTGAGTTTTAAGAGATTTTTTTTTCTCACTAATAACTAACATCTAACCATTATCCCCTATCTTAGATAGATGGTCCAAATAGTTTATATGTATGCCTCCCCAAGATAGCGGGCTTAAACGTTTAATTGGACACAAGCAGGAAATAAATTTTTTTAATTAATCGGGGGAAATGGTACTTAAATCGAATCTGGCACCAGCCCTCTGTTGGTTGTAAGACATTTGTTTTACTAACAACTAATGATTAGCCCCTATCCCAGACAGATAGCCCAGGTAGTTGATATGTATGCCTTCCCTGGATAGCGTGCATGAACTTTAATTGAATATATAACCAGGAAATCCAAGTTCAGAAAGTAAAATGAAGGAGCAAACAAATGACGTTCAAATTGAATCTGACACGAACCCAACGCGGGTTTTAAGAGCTTCTTTTATATAATCACTAACAACTAACCATTATTCACTCGCACCCAAAGCGTGTTTTAAGAGCTTTTTGATATAATCACTAACAACTAACCATCATTCACTCGCACCCAACGCGGGTTTTAAGAGCTTCTTTTATATAATCACTAACAACTAACCATCATTCACTCGCAATCAACGTAGGTTTTAAGAGCTTCTTTTATATAAACTAACAACTAACCATTATTCACTCGCACCCAACGCGTGTTTTAAGAGCTTTTTGATATAATCACTAACAACTAACCATCATTCACTCGCACCCAACGCGGGTTTTAAGAGGTTCTTTTATATAAACACAACAACAACTAACTATCATTCACTCGCACCCAACGCGGGTTTTAAGAGCTTCTTTTATATAATCACTAACAACTAACCATCATTCACTCGCACCCAACGCGGGTTTTAAGAGCTTCTTTTATATAATCACTAACAACTAACCATCATTCACTCGCACCCAACGCGGGTTTTAAGAGCTTCTTTTATATAATCACTAACAACTAACCATCATTCACTCGCACCCAACGCGGGTTTTAAGAGCTTCTTTTATATAATCACTAACAACTAACCATCATTCACTCGCACCCAACGCGTGTTTTAAGAGCTTCTTTTATATAATCACTAACAACTAACCATCATTCACTCGCACCCAACGCGGGTTTTAAGAGCTTCTTTTATATAAACTAACAACTAACCATTATTCACTCGCACCCAACGCGTGTTTTAAGAGCTTTTTGATATAATCACTAACAACTAACCATCATTCACTCGCACCCAACGCGGGTTTTAAGAGGTTCTTTTATATAAACACTAACAACTAACTATCATTCACTCGCACCCAACGCGTGTTTTAAGAGCTTCTTTTATATAATCACTAACAACTAACCATCATTCCCCACCCTAGATATACTGAATATATGAATGTTTAACGACACCCCAGGACAAATCAAATCAAATCAATTTTATTTAGCCATAGCTGTGATCAGCCATTGGCTGAAATATGATATATATACAATGCGCAATACATGGTAACATGGATATGATAAATATTATATAAAAATATTAATACACTTATGACCTATAATTAATACGTAATTAGAGGAGGAAACATGAATTATGATATTAATTCTTGACGACGCCGCATAGAAAAATAGATAAATTTAGCTAGGTGTAATGTTTGCAATTTTGATTTTAATGATAGCAAATTAGTAAGTTTGTTCATTGAAGGCCATGAACAATAACATTAATTTAAATATTTGACTGTACGGTCTAAGAAGACAAAGAAGACATGGACCATTGGCTCTTCCCTGGACAGACACTCCAAGGCGGATAGTTTACATACCTGTCGTATTTTTCTTACCAAGATAGCGTGCTTGAACTTTAATTAAACAATTAGGAAGTCAAGGACCGAAAGAAAGTTTTATTTAACGACACATTCAACACATTTTAATTACGTTTCTATCGCGTCGGATATATAGCCAAGGACCACACAAATAATGAAAACAGGAAACCCACTGCCGCCACGCGATGGGCTACTCTTTCCGATTAGTAGCAAGGGATCTTTTATATGCAGCACCCCACATATAGGATAGTACATACCACGGCCTTTGTTACACCAGTTAAGCAGCAGTGGCTGGAACGAGAAATAGACCAAATAGGTCAACTATAAGGATCGACTCGAGACCGATAGCCCATCAAGCGACCTTTTTACCGCTACCGCCATCCAAAGGGCTACTCTTTCCAATTAGCAGCTCGGAATCTTTTATATGCAGTATCCCGCACACAGGATAGTACATACCACGGCCTTTGTTACACCAGCTGTGCAGCATTGGCTGGAACGAGAAATAGACCAAACGGACCCACCTGCGAGGATCGATCCTAGACCGACAACATATCAAGTGAGCGCTTCGTCACTCGGAAATCAAATTCAGAAAGTAAAATGAAAGTTCAAAAGGTTTAAAGTTTGTTTTGTTAACGACATCAGTAGAGCATATTAATTTATTAATCATCAACTATGGGATGTCAAACATTTGGTAATTATGGCTCATCAGAGGAAATCCACTACATTTTTCTTAATGCAGAAAGGGATCTTTTATATGCACAATCCCACGGACAGGACAGCACATACCACAAGCCTTTGGCCAGTTGTGGTGCACTGGTTGGAACGAGAGAAAAAAAACCCCCAGTCAGTTGAATGGGCCCACCTACGGGGATCGACCCTAGACCGAGTGCTTCATCATTCTGCTTCGTTCCGCTCCCACGGAATGAAATTCAGAAAGAAAAATGAATGGCAAAAACAAACAGCAACAACAAATTGGTGTGGCAATTGAATGTGACGACACATACCTGCTGTCTGACTACAACCTACACGCGTTCTCCTGATTGCAGGTAGACAGGTTGTGGTGCTCAGATGGTGCTGATGCGATAGAAATTTGTCTGAAAATGCCGACAGTTGCCTCGTTGGCTTTCAGTTTGATATTTTCTCTCGCTGCCCTCTCACCTCGAATCACGTTAGACACACGCCCATACACCGAACAGGTGCCGAGATCTTCTGCCTACAGGTCTGTTGCTTTACCTGTGCGTGTTAAGGGCATTCGCAGACAAAATTAGCACCTTCGGTTTATCTACCTGTGCGATTTTCGAGATACAGTTTCTGCACTGTATGGCAGTCCGGAAAGATTTCCTCGTTTGTCTTTTATTGATAAATATTCGAGATAACCGTCATTGATGTATTATTTGGACGTTAACAGTATACACGTGTCTGAAATAAAAGTAATTTCTCGTGCAGTCTGCAAAAGTTCAGTTATTTATCTTCAATAGTAAATAGGGGCGGGATGTAGCGCATCAGTAAAGCTGTCGGTCTGGGATCGATCCCTGTCGGTGGGCCTACTGGACTATTGCTCGTTTCAGCCAGTGCACAGACAGTGATATATCAAAGGCCGTGGTATATACTCTCCTGTCTGTGGGGTTTTCTATATAAAATATATCTGGATACTAATGCCCTTTTTTTGCAGGTTTCCTCTCTAAGACTATATGATAAAACTACTAAATGCTTGATATCCAACATAATGAATTATGACAATGTTTTAAGATACGCAACACGAAAAATACATCAGCTATATTATTCCCTATATACTTAAATGATCTAGAAAATACATTAAAAGAAACAATGTAATGGTATAAGAATAGCGTATGAAAACAACAATACTGACCTACTGTTTATAATTACCCTGCTACTTTATGCTGATGACACTGTGATCTTGGCAGAATCACCAGAAGACCTACAAAAGGCTTTAAACGTTTTCTTGGAATATTGTGAAACTTGGAAACTAAAAGTAAATATAGATCAGTCTAAAATATGAATATTTTGTGCACAACCACCCAAAAATAAATCAGTCTACATTAAGCACATTAAATTAGACATTGTTGATAGCTAAAAATACTTAAGCGTTATATTTTCTAGAACAGGATCCTTTATTCAAGCAAAAAAATCTTTAATAACACAGGCTAATAAAGGTATGACCTTACTGAAAATGAGAATTAGAAATCTTAACTTACAAACAGACTGCCAACTACGCTTGTTTGATAGTACCATTGTCCCTAACCTGTTATATTCCTCAGAAATTTGGGGTTTCGGTAATAATCAAAATATAGAAAGAATACAGCTAAATTTTCTAAGAGACTTATTAAGGCTAAGGAGTACCCCACTGCCCATGATTTATGGAATGAATGAATGAATGAATGTTTAACGACACCCCAGCACGAAAAATACATCGGCTATTGGGTGTCAAACTATGGTAATGCAAACAAATAAGGTGATGATCAACATAAATATAAAAATTGAAGTTTTAAATAAAAACAGTGTAAAGAACGGTGTAAAAATACAAATATCACAGATAGATACTGACTTTTATTAAAGATTTCAATTTGTGCTGTATTGGCCATTTTCAAAGAGAATGTTACACCCCTGCACCACGGTGAGGTTACAGCACGCGCAGGGGATGATTTATGGAGAACTAGACGTATTACCATTAGATATTAAAGTGCTGTTCCAGATGTATGATGTACTGAGCTATATCAATCAAGATATTAGTTAATATGATTAGAAAATTAAAAAAAAAATGTAAAAAAATTATATAACGGTATATTTTCCATTTAAAAATATTCCCCTGAAAAACAGAACCAGCTGAATTCGTTTCGGGAATTTCCGTAAGATTTGATCCGTGACGTCACGAAGGGAACTCCTTTCGATAGTCAGCGCCATTATTCATTGCTTCTTTTGTGTTTATTATGGTTAAACGGCGTGTTGTTGGCGGCTGTAGCAATACAAAAGCCAATAAATTTAGTCTTCACGCATTTCCTAGTAATGTTGCTGTGAATAATCTGTGTGTAAATTTGATTAAAACAACGTGAAAATACTGGACAGGAAGAAAATGCCGGATACCGTTGACTGCAGGCACTTTAGTTTCGATTCGTCCGAACTGGCTTGTCGGCTTAAGCGAGATATGGGAATACCATGTGTTATGGCTTTTAAAAAAAAGATGCCGTACCAACAATTTTTCTGCGACACAAAACAAATGACAACAGCCGATGCCATCCACACCGAAACGACTTTGGGGTGCATATCGTCAATGTCCCAAATTGCGTTATGCTTTCAACTCCGGTCAGTTTGTTTTTTCATGCACGGTTCGTGCAATCATCGAGATCCGATTTGTTGTCGTTTGCATCTCGTTCATTTGTGAGATTTTTCTTTACAGTTCGAAAACATTAAAACAAATAAAGTACAAACAAGTAAGTATCTATAGCCTAGTCCGTCCCATCCTACAAAAATGTAGGGTTTTTTTGTAAAAAAAAAGAAAAAAAAAAAGAAGCTAATTTTGTATGCATCTTAGAAAACAATCGGCTCAGAAATAAATGACTTGTAAATTCCATAGTATGAAAAAAGGCGTTCCCTGTAAAACAGACTATAAATACATTAAATTAATTTTACTATACCTTCCCACAAAGAAAACCTTTTTTCATACTATGGAATGTGCTATAAGTTATTTATTTCTGAGCAGACTGTTTTCACAACTGCACACAAACAAATAGTATTGTTTTGTTATTTCCAAAACACTTTTACTTTTTTTTTTTACGTCAAACTAAACTGAAATTATTCGCACAAAAAATATTTTCATGGATGGGACGGACTAAAAGTCGTTTTTGTTTATTTCTTAAAATTAAAATAAGTTATTTATTTCTGAGCAGACTGTTTTCACAACTACACACAAAAAATAGTATTGTTTTGTTATTTCCAAAACACTTACTTTTTTTTTTTACGTCAAACTAAACTGAAATTGTTCATAAAAACCCCTATCTTCATAGAGGGATGGGGACGGACTAAAAGTCGTTTTTGTTTATTTCTTACAATTACCGATATCGGGTCCACTCGACTCCTAGAATTCAAGAGTTATTTATCGTCTTCTCTACTACATCACAAGTATTAGAACATACAGTGTAGCAAAATAATTCGCACCAAAAGCTAAAGAACAAAACAAGAATAAAAGTTGTAAATTAGTGGTAAGCTGTCTCCACGACCATTTTCATCGTCATCTGTCAGGCCGGTGGTTCATCGGAAGATGTTCCAGGTTCAAACTGATAAGGCATTATTTTTTGTGTTGCACAAATATTAGTCCAGTCGGTCATTACTACACTATTCATCATCGAAAGAAGAATCGCATGATCAATGAGCTTGGCAGTCGCTGTCGGTCCCACTTTCGCTTGAGCTGAAAGTCGTCTCGTGGTAGGTTTCTGTGAAGCGCGTTCCCTTCATGACGTCATGGCTATTTACAGGCAAATGTTTTTACCGAGAATTTTACTCGGTCGTTTCCGGCAGTGTTCTACGGGAGTGATGTTTTAATACTTTTATGGGGCATTTCGTAATTATTGATTTACATATCGGTGTAAAATATTATTGCAATGAATTAAGAAAGCATTTAATTGTTGAATTTGAAATTTTAGTGTATGGTCTGGCACAGCACTTTAAGATACAAATTAGAATGTTCAGTGGGCCTTTAAAATATCATATAAATAAGGTGATGACGATGATGATAACTAGTTTAACGTGCCCATATACCACTAGGGTTTCGAACACGCCCATCCCGAGTCCGACCTCCAATAAGATCGGTGGCCCGACTCGGGATGGAGGGGGGGGGGGGGTGAAAATGGGCAGAATTTTAAAAATAGCAATTAGTAAAACACTTAATAAAATAAATAAAAAAAGAAAAAGGTTACAAGCCAAAAATTTTTTTTAAAATTGACTGCTCGGCCGAATATTTATATAATTTGGAGCATTTTAGAAGGACAGTCCAAAATTAAATAAGAGAAAGAAGAGAGGATCGGACTATTTAATAATATAAAAAAAAGAGAGTAATTTCGACATAATATTTTGAACGCAGATCTAAAAGTTTAAAGTCCGATCGATATGTCCACGCGAGTGGCCTCGTTAAGGCCGTTTGGGTGCACAGCTTAAAGGGACGAGATGGGCTGCATCCCGTCAAAAAAACCCTAGATTGACAGTCGATAGACATTGAAGGTGTAGTGCTGTGCTGAAATACAAATCTTGAGAAGCCGGATCCGTCTGAATGAGAGAGAGTATCAGACTAGGGTATAGTCCAGTCTTCATGGGTTAGTATAGTGGTGCGGACGGGCCCGACTCCGGAGGATACGAGATTGTTTCACTATAAGGCATGGTAAGTCTAGAAAAAAAAGTAGTATGGGCCGACTCCGCTTCCTATTTCTTCTTAGAATGGGGCGGTCAATCTTCCAGTGCTGCTAGGACAGGCTCGGACATGTAGAGACTAAACGCGAACAACTGTGGCGTTCTGCAGAATGGCCGTTATACGAGTCACGAAAAAACCCAAGTTGACAGTCAGACGGAGAAATGACGTGGAGGCAAGGAATCTCGCTAAAAAATAATCCAACCTGGTGGTGCAGGCTGTCGAAACGAGAAGCGTTCCAGCGTTCAATCAGTTCCATTGGCCGCATACATCCCAGTAGAAAACTTTATTTCGCTGACAAAAACAACGAAATGAAGGACCCCAAGTCGAGCACACGAAAGCACGTGCAGTGTGCACAAGCGAAACAAACACGTCTTAGCGCGTGGAGCTCCAGACTGGGAATGCTCAAATAAGAACTCATTTATTAAGTTAGTTACTGAACTGTTAAAAGATCAATTCAGACAAACCTGGAACGAAAATATTAACACTTATCCCAAATCTATTACTTAAAGAATATTTAAATCGACACATGCTTGTGACAAATACCTTCTTTACTTACCTGAAAAAACACGCATTATTTACAGTCGATTCAGAATCAGCAACCACTATCTTCCAATTGAAACTGACAGACGACAAAAATTAGAATTTGCCCTCTTTACACATCACAGTTGGTGATGAATTTCATTATCTATTCCAATGTCCACATTTTATACTAACTAAAGATCAACCGACGTAAATAAATATTACCTCAACAGACCAAACACTTTTAAATTACACAAGCTCTTTGACACAAGACAATTATTATAATGAAACTGTACGTTTCATATTGTCATTAATAGTGTATTAAAAGACACACCTTTGTCATAGATTAATTCAACTGATATATTTTAGCTTTTGTGTATGATATATATATATATATATTAATCAGCAGCTGCCATTGTATTGTATATATATGCTTGTAAAGACCTCAGTGTAACACCGTTTGGTGTTCTGGGTGAATAAAGTTCTGTTCTGTTCTGCTATTGGATGTCAAATTAATATAAATGCAAACATGAAGTGATGAACAACATCAGTATAAACCTAGAGAAGAAACACGCTACAATATTTTTCATTAGTAGCTAGGGATCTTTTATATACACCATCCAACAAACAGGATAACACATAACACGGCCTTTGATATACCAGTAGTGACGCACTGGCTGGAACGAGAAATAACAGAATGGGCCCACCGACGGGTATCGATCCTAAACCGACCGCGCATCAAGCGAGCGCTTTACCACTGGGCTACGTTTCGCCCCAAGGGACAATTTCCATTTTTCCGTAAGTTGTCGGGGTATACGTATAAGAGTTTCGCTTCGTAGAACTGGGCCGTGATTGACAAAATTATAGGGAGAAAAAAACAAAAACATTCCACATTAAAGAAATTGTCCGTGTCCATCACACGTTTAAATTTAATTTTCTTTGAAGAAATTGAACACTCCGTGTCATGGTTTGAATCTTTGTAATTTTGTTTTGTGTAAAACAACGCCAAATATCCGCATAGTAAATATGTTTATTCCTGGCAGCTGTTTAGATATCAAAGTTTTTATTTTCTTCTTTTTTTTAAAAGACGTTTTTGGTCAAATATTTGTTTCGCTTGATAGCCCTCTCATGACGTTTAATTGGTTTGTATCGGAAATACAAATTTCTTAGTGACGTGCATATTTTCTTGGAAAATATAATCTTCCCGATGCTAGAACGACAGCTGTTTTGGAAGACTGGTCTCACTAATTTTTCCTTACCTTGTCACTTACAATTATCAATTCAGCAATTCTTTCGTTCAATGTTAAATCAACCGTAAATTTGATGTGTGTGTCTGCCAAATTGTATTGATGCAGCTGATAGAAATGTAAAAAAAAAAAAAAGTTTATTCTATCATTCTTTTTTTTTTTTTTTTTTCTTTCTTTTTTTTTTTTTTTTTTTTTTTTTTTTTTCTTTCTTCTCGGACTTTGCCTATCATGCCAACGAATCTTAGACTAGCCTGTCAAGTGTCGGCTCAAATGTCAAGGACGCTATGTGCGCGCGCTCTTCCCGCGGGCGACCGTGCATCTCTCAGATAAATCACGCACCTAGACCAGTCGATGCACCTGTTTCGTGTATGCGCTCTCATCGCGTATTTTCGATGGGGTGTTGTTGTCGTGTTGGAACACATCCGCAGCTGCAGTGGCGTTGAGAGTTTTAGTACCTCTTTGATGTCTAAACCCAGACCCTAGTCTTACTTCAGAAACTGTTTACAACACACCAAAGTGGTTTCGATAGGAGCAAAAGTGTGTGGGGCGAGATTGTATTTTGTTTTTCCAGCAAGAGGTACGCCATGGTGTAAGAACATGTTTCGACAATTGTTCCTGGGGGGTTTTGTTTTCATTCTGTTTTACAGTGGAAAACGAAACGATCTAAATCAAGAAAGATTTCAAAGATTAGTCATCATTGGTGTAAAATATAATATACAAAAGAATTTAAGGGTCAGACGATATTTTCGACATTATTTTCTGAATGTCAATTATATTAGCTAGACCATAATGTCACGCATGGTATTGTTCCATTTTGACGAAAGTGGGTCTAAGCAACCCATAAATGAATTAAAATCCATTGTCATTGACACTGTCGACTAGTTCTAATGGCGAAAACATGCTTACATTTGCATGTAAATTAGGGCGAAAGCGAAAGGTCTGCTAAGTGCCCATAACTTGCTTTTTCACAAAGCGCTTCATTTGCACGCTTTGCACGTGTATTCCATGTTCCCAATGCTGAATTTCCGTATAATTGGAGCTTGCGTTCGTGTACGGTGCACACTCCAAATTCGACAATGGTACGACTTCAACTGACTATCGAAGATCGAGGAAGGGCTATTGCTTGGCTTTAGGATGGCAATACGCAAAGAAATGTTGCTCTGAGACTTGGTGTCAGTCAGAGTGTCGTTGGCCGACTGTGGCAACGGTACCAAGCAACGAATTCTGTTCGAAATCGTCCACGTTCGGGAAGACCCCGAAGCACTACAAATAGAGAGGACCGCTACATCACCAATATGGCTCTACGTCAACGCACAACCACTGCACGCCGATTACGTGACAATCTGCGGACTGCGACTGGAACTCGAGTGTCTGATCAAACCATACGCAATCGTCTGAGAGCCAATAATCTACGCTGCCGTCGCCAGGCTGTTCGACTACCACTCCTACCACGTCACAGAACGGCCAGACGTCACTGGTGCAAGCTTCATCTGCGGTGGCAACGTGTTCAGTGGGGTCGAGTGATGTTCACTGATGAGTCCAGGTTTAGTCTCCAGTTCAACGACGGTCGGGTTCGTGTCTACAGACGTCCTGGGGAGCGCTTCGCTGACGTTAACGTTAGACAACGTCACCGGTTCGGTGGTGGCAGCGTCATGGTGTGGGGCGGCATCTCTATCCACCACAGGACCCCCCTCTATGTGGTGGATGGCAATCTGAATGGAATCCGCTATCTGAATGAGATTATCCGGCCGTTGGTTCTCCCAGGCCTTCAGCAGATTGGCGGCGGGGCAGTTCTGCAGGATGACAATGCCAGACCCCACCGCGCCAGGGTGGTAACGGACTTTCTCAAACAACAAGGTATCGCCATGATGGATTGGCCAGCATATTTGCCTAACTTGGCCCCAATAGAGCACGCCTGGGACGAATTAGGCAGGAGAGTTCGGGATAACCATGCCCCTCCGGCCAACCTTCATGATCTGGGTTTACTTCTTATGGCAGAGTGGCAGGCCATTCCCCAAGAGTTCTTCAGACGTCTGATCAACAGCATGAGGCAACGATGTGTTGAGTGTATTCGCGCCAGGGGTGGATTCACACACTATTAAACGAATGTTCTAATGTGTAAAATCCATGTTTGACAACCTTCAACTTTGACAGCATGTCATGTGACTTTCTTGTATACAGTGACGTTTATTTGTGTTTTTTTGTAAATATGTAACAATAAAAACAATTGTTGGTGTAGTTTACATCATCAATCTAATACACTCTGAAACTTATTTGGTTATAAATTTTTGACCCTTAAATTCTTTTGAGTAGTATATTATATAGAACATTTCTTACTCGGTAATCGCACGAAACTGATGGAAGAACATACCTGCATTAGCATATTGTCGTCAAATGTTTATTAGCAGAAGTCAGTTCAGATGTATTCACACTAACAACCTCTGTGTTGTTGTGGTTAAACCATCGGATCTAGAACTGACAGGTACCGGGTTCGCATCCCGGTATTGTCTGTTATTGCCAATGTTTTTATATTTGGAGCTATATCACCACGACACCTACTTCTCTCTCACTAACCACGAACAACCAGCGTTCTGGGCAGACAACCCAGATAGATGAGATGTCTAGCTTGCATTGGCGTATCCAGGATGTTGTATTTGGGGACCGCCCATGTTGGAGGGGACAACAACACTGTCCTCTGTCGTGGTATTGGTGTGGGAAATGTTTGGCGCTCTTCCCTCAGAAAACTATTCAAGCATGCCTGTCATGGGCACAACCTCTGTTTAACAACACCACTATCAAACATTGATTTATTAACCATCAGCTACTGGGTGTCAAACATTTGGTAATATATTCATAGAGAAGAAACCCGCTACATTTTTTTTCATTAGTAGCAAGATATATTTTATATGTACCATCCCACCGATATGATAGCACATACCACGGCCTTTGATATATCAGTCTTGGTGCACTTGTTCGGACGAGAAATAGCCAAATGCGCCAACCGACGGGGATCGATCCCAAATCGACTGAACATTATGCGAACGCTTTACCACTGGGCTACGTCCGTCCCAACATCTGACATAGCCAGAGAGTTTTGCCTACGACAGCATCGTGTTATGGAAAGACAGGAAAATATAAAATGTGGAGGGGGAAAAAACCCCCTTGCCCTAAATTCACGTGGATAAACCAGTGCTGCCCAGGATAGCGTGTTTAGATCTGAATGAATGAATGAATGAATGAATGGTATAACGACACCCCAGCACGAAAAATGCATCGGCTATTGGGTGTCAAGCTATGGTAACGATCTGAATGAATGAATTCACAAAGATATGGGGGGGGGGGGGGGGACATACTCAACAATAGATAATTTTCGTGTTAAAAGCATCGCCGACCTTATGACTATACATACACGAAACACTGGGGGAAAGAAGAGAAATGCAAATAACGCAAGGATGCTAAGTAGGCGCAGTGCGGTGTGGGTTTCAGGGAATTATGCCACTTTAACAAAAAAGAACAACACAAGAGTTGTCAGGAATGTCGATCATACCGCGCTGGAAATGGAGGACCTTACAGCTGAGAACTCGCGGTATGCCACTAACGACGGATCTTCCCAGTTAACCGCATCCTTCCTGCTTGTCCGCGTTTTACACCTCGCCTCGCGTCACCGGTGCGTGGGTAATCGCCCCTGAGACCGATAGACAATGAAGACGACTTCTTCTTTCCTCTTTTTAGTTCTTCTTTTAGTTGTTGTGGTTGTTCAAATAAGGAAGCCAATCTAACGACGCTAGGACCGGCCTATGTTGGCGTAGTGGTTAGGCCATCGGTCTACAGGCTGGTAGGTACTGGCTTCGGATCCCAGTTGAGGCATGGGATTTTTAAACCAGATACCGACTCCGAACCCTGAGTGAGTGCTCCGCAAGGCTCAGTGGGTAGGTGTAAACCACTTGCACCGACCAGTGATCCATAACTGGTTCAACAAAGGCCATGGTTTGTGCTATCCTGCCTGTGGGAAGCGCAAATAAAAGATCCCTTGCTGCTAATCGGAAAGAGTAGCACATGTAATGGCGACTGCGGGTTTCCTCTCAAAATCTGTGTGGTCCTTAACCATATGTCTGACGCCATATAACCGTAAATAAAATGTGTTGAGTGCGTCATTAAATAAAACATTTCTTTCTTTCTAAGGACGCTAGATACTAATTTGTTTCGTATTCCTGTTAGGTACTGGGTTCGATTCCCAACACCAGTTCTAGCCTGAAGATCGGGGGGTCTGGGGATCGAATCTCCAAGGTGGACTAATTCCCTGATTTGTTTCTTCGTCCCACGACTTGTATATCAGAGGCTGTGGTATGTTCTGTCCTGCCTGTAGAAAAATGCAAATAAAAGTTCCGTACTCCTAATTAAGAAATGTAGCAGGTTTTATCAAAGATTATATACATGTGTATTAGAATTGCCAAACGGTTGACATCTATTTAATGAATCAATGTGCCATACGACGTTGTTAAGTAAAACAAATTAAGCCCTAAGCTTAATCCAAAATGAAAGCAATGTTTACACTTGCTTCCGACAGCGGGCGGGGTTTAGCTCAGACGGTTCACTGCTGGCTTGAGGTGCTTACGTCGCAGGATCGAACCACCCCGATGGATCCATTCAACTGATTGGAGTTTTTCTCGTTCCAACCAGTGCACCACAACTGGTATATCAAAGGCCGTTGCATGTGCTTTCCTGCATATAAACGATCCTTTGCTTCTAATGGAAAAATGTAGCTGGTTTCTTCTTTAAAACTATGTCAGAGTTATCAAATGTTTGAATAATCAATATGCTCTAGTGGTGTTGTTAAACAAAAACGTCTTCTGGTTCCGACAACAAGAAGCAGTTTGCCATGACACGACACCCGCCTAGTGACTAGTAGCAAGGGATAGTATGTATGGACGTTCTCCGTCGACAAAACAACAAACATCGTGAACTTTGATATGCCTAGTCGTGGAGCACTGGCAGTGACGCAATATATGGCACTATGTTCACCAATGATGAGAGAGCTTGCATTTTGCGACGAGTATGCAATACTCTCACCAATAAAAACAAAATTGAGATGCATATGTTCCTCACCATAGACAGGACAATGCGTACCATGGTATTTGATATCCCTGCCGTAGCTACTGGCTTGGATGGTGAAAATCTTTTTACAAACAGAAAAGTCAGTTATTCTAAAATTATGCCGACTTATGCGATATTTACCGTAATTACACAAAGACGTCTTATCAATTTATCAACGTGTTTGTGGTGGGATATTGTAGCATATGAATACATATACTCTTTTTCTTTCTTCTTCTCCCCCCTCTCCCCCCTCCCCTTTTGGGGGAGTGGGGTAGGGCTGGGGGGATATCAGCCAGATGAATGTCCTCTTTTTATTCTGCTTGTCCATTGCAGTAATTAGCGTAATACTATTTTGAGCCAAACAGAATGAATGCTGTTCTAAAATCTGGTCTGCCCCACGGCACTAACTAACGACAGCCGGTAGTAGGGGTGTATAGTAGGTGGTTACAAGTGCCTCTTAACAATGCCAGAAGTAACTACTGAACACTCCCCGAAGTGGTCAGACTAAGCTCACAGCTAAAAGCTGATGGATGGGTTAATGGCAGGTGTGTAGCACAGATGGCCACGAGAGACAAGCACCTGTCGCGGTTTTAGAGAGACAAGGACTGGGATGTGGAGGTGGACAGCGAAAGAAATTGAAAGATAGGAGGAGTTGCCAGAAATGAAATAAATAAATTCAAAGGAGAGAAAGGAAACGGGGCAGTGGGATTAAAAAAAAAAAAACCTAACCCTTTTAAAGGCCTTTTTAGCTACTACTATTGCAGTTTAAATACATCTTTTCGTTTAGAACATCAATATCTCTATATCCAGTGTGTTTCTGATTGTCATAATGGTTATAGTAACTTTTTTATTTCCTAACATATTTGTTTTCGTACGTACTAAACAAATTGTAAGATAACCACAAACGCATTGAATATGCAGACACCGATATTTCAAAGAAGAAACTGCATTAAATATGTAATTATAGTAGTTAAACAAGCTCTACTAATCGGGAATATGCTACAGTGGCAGCGAACTAAAAAAAACACACTATCTTTAAGGGGACTATACTGAATATATGTATGTATATATATATATATATATATATATATATATATAGAGAGAGAGAGAGAGAGAGAGAGAGAGAGAGAGAGAGAGAGAGAGAGAGAGAGAGAGAGAGAGAGAGAGAGAGAGAGAGAGAGAGACAGACAGACAGACAGATATATATAGATAAGTAGATAGATATATTCATCTGGATAACATTCAGTTCCAGTATTGTCATATAATACACTATTCCTACGACTCACAAACCAATGGGAAATCTGGTTCCTCACAGAGATATGTTGGGTTGGTTTTCCTAACTATTCCTGTCCGAGATACCTGTTTCCACGCCGAGCCGCGTAATTACCCAGATGAAGTGCTTCTAATTGCGCGGAACATTACTAGACAGAAGATAGGTAGAGTGACAAGTGAAATATCTATTAAGCGATCCCAGAGGTGTCAGACGGGCCATGATGGATGATTCCACTATCTCCACATACTGGGTATGCGGCGGCCTCTGTCTGCATTAAAACATAGTTTTATCGGTTAAATTATATTTCTATATATAAATTTACAGCGATTCTGTGGATACCGCGATGGTATGAATGGATCACTCCGCTATTCAAACCAATCGGAGATACGTGTATGCAAGCGACGCATTTTAGTTTCATAGGCTCAGTCTTAAATCTACATACTGGAGTCTTTCCGCCAAAATTGTTTGTTAACTTTGATGTAAAAGGTAAACACCATACCTTAATTATATGCCCATAAAAATAGTATAGCCTAATAATTTACTTTATCAATAGCAAAACAAATAGAAAAATCTTTGAATGATAATCGACAGAAACGGACGCGATCAGTTAAGGCGACCGCTCCGTAATAGTTTGCCAAGGCGAATGTTGCCGATAAGTTTGGTGTCTTTGTGCAATTCATTTGTCTCTGACTATTAATTTTTAACTACAAATCGATTGATAAGCCTTTAAAAGTATTAATGTTATTTTTTTATAACACACAGAAATATGATTGCTGTAAATCGAAAAAAAAACCGTAAAGATAACAACAAAAAACGTGTGTTTTTATACTTTTAGAGACAGAAATTAAGAACTTTAGATCTTGAAAAAAATATTGGAGAAGAAAAATGCAATTTTAGATTCTCCTTTTAACAGTTCAAAACTTTACAAACTGTTTAGTTACGTCCAATTGTTAAAAAGTCCCTCAATTTATTATGAAATATTATGCAACAGAAACAAATATGCCCAAACAAGGATGGTCACGTAAAGAACATAAATTTGTTTAAATTAATGAAAAGCTTCAGAAGAGAAAAAAACAAATTCATGCACCTATATTTAATTCAAACTTGTAGATAACGGTTTAAACAACTTCGGAATTCTTTTTATACACTAACAGCTGCATAATGTGTTATTTAATGTTCATGCATTAACGCTTCTCCGAGTTCTTGGGCTTAATATATTAAATCAAAAACAAGATAGGGATACTGCACTGGTCTGCCCTCTTCTTGGAACGCTAAGAGTCTCTACATAATTAAATTAAAAATAGAAAGCTGTATGTTGTGTTCTTTGTGTTTCGTGGTATGTTCTTTTTCTCTCTTTATTGCTGTTAGTGTGTTGTTGCTGCTTGTTAAATATTTTATGACTCTTTTTTTTTCCGTTATACATTACTTAATTTTTAAAATCTTTTATCTTGTTGTGTGTGCGTGTGTGCGTTGGAGGTGATTGAAAACAAACCAAGCACACTTGTAATATGAAACAAAAATAATCATTTATAAAGCTATTGATATAAAGCAAATAGATTACTTGAACCATCTTTGTTATTCATGTTCCATTACAATGGACAAATTAGCTAGGGTAAAAACTGTTATATAAAATCATAACAGACTTAATTTTTGTTTCCAAAGAGAATTATATCATATGGCGTATTTAGCATCTTCTTTTGCTTGGGTCTATCAACACATACTAACGTGTTTTGTCAAATAACGCGATAGTGGTCGATGACTTTACAGCATTATTTACAGCAATCAATCAACATATCTAATTCGGGAATCAGACATGTCAAGATTGCTCACTCGAAATAATGAAGTAGCGGCTTTAACTAACGAACATAGAGGAAACCAGCTATAATAATCTTTTCAAACAATATTATCATGACCAACTCAAGCAAAATCAGCATTTTTGTCATCACTATCATAAACATAACGTCGTCATCATTATCATCACCATCACCATCATCATCATCAACACCATAAAAATCAATATTTGTCATTATTAATATAGTAATAATAATGATAATCAGCATCATCATCATCATTATCATCACAATCATCATTATCATCATCATCATCATCACCAACACCATCATCATCATCATCATCATCATATCCACCACCACCATCATCGTCATCATCATATCCACCACCACCATCATCGTCATCATCATATCCACCACCACCATCATCATCATCATCATCATATCCACCACCACCATCATCGTCATCGTCATCATCATATCCACCACCACCATCATCGTCATCATCATCACCACCACCACCATCATCATCATCATCATCATCATAGCCACCACCACCATCATCGTCATCGTCATCATCATATCCACCACCACCATTAATATAGCATTTATTATCATGGCGATCAGTGTTATAAACGTCAACATCAGCAAGAGATGCAGCATCTTCAGCATCATCGTCGTCGTCGTCGTCGTTGTCCTCATCGGCATCGACATCATCATCACAGCCATCATCGGCATCGTCGCTGTCGTCATCACCATCATAATCATCGACATCGTCATTGTTATGTTAAAACCGCTATATTTTCCAATTAGTAGCAAGGGATCTTTTATATGCACCATCCCGCAGACATAATAGCACATACCACGGCCTTTGATATACCAGTCGTAGTGCACTGGCTGGAAAGACGGGGATCGATCCCAGACCGACCGCGCACCAGGCGAGAGCTTTACCACTGGGCTACGTCCCGTGTTAATGGCGTTCATTCATACAATTTGGGCTACAGTGTCTCTTTACAACATCATTGCCTTTTTACATTTTAGAAAGACAACCAACATCATTCGTTTATATAACAAAACAGCATTTTCCATTTGTCCGCCAAATCAAACCCCATAGACGCGACAATAGTAACATGTGTGATTATAACTGCTACACACAGCGTTTCAATCAACCTATACGTCATACATGTAAATACATTGAAAATAGTTCAAATTAAATTTACTGGCCAGATGAAACGCCACTTTATCGCAACAACTACTTACACATTTATCACAAATGGGGGGATTGGTAGTCTTACAAATTGTGCAATCAAAAGCTGGGTGCACCTCGAAGTTTGACCCAGTGATATACTATTTGGTGATCGGACTGGGATCGACACTCGGCGGTGGGCCCATTGGGGTATTTATTGTTCCATCCAGTGCACCGTGACTGGCATATTAAAGGCCGTGATACATGTATGTGCTATCCTGTTTTTTTGGGTGGTGCATATAAAATATCCCTTGCTACTAATGGAAACAAATACAGCGGGTTTCTGCTGTTAGACTATATGTCAAAATTGCCAAATGTTTTGTATCCAACAGCCGATGATTAATAAATCAGTGTTCTCTAGTTGGTGTCATTAACCAATCGTGTGTTATATCCATGGTGTAGACATTAATGGGAAAATGTAGCGGGTTTCCTCTCTAAGTCAATGTCAAAATCACCAAAATGTTTTAAATCCAATAGCCAATGATTAATAAATCAATGTGCTCTAGTGGTGTCGTTAGATAAAACAAACTTTAAATTATTTACCACCATCATCGTTTTATTTACCGCTGATATCTACTTTGAAAAAATTGTTACGAAACCAGATGCTGGAAGTAAAGTCGTGCGGACCTGTAGTGGTAGTCTGGCACATGTTTTCCTTCACGGTCAGTTTAATTGATTAAGCCGGGGGGTAAATACCGACATCCCTCATCGTGCTGGTTACGTCTGCACAGTTTACAGACCTTTACACATCACAGCCAAATAAGATTTAATAACGCATCATTAATCGAACACATCCAAGCACTAGAAGGATGTTTGGCGCTTCCGTATGTGTTTTTAATTTTCTATTAGCAACATGTTAATTTTCCGACTCCACGTAGTCTGACGAGAGAGGATTCCTTCGGTAAAAGAATTATGAGAATATTAGCAGTTATAACCCAAATGGGCCATAAATCCATCAGGGTTTTTTTTCCAGCCTCCGAGATCTTACGTTTCGGCGTGACTCGCACAGTAAAGGAGGAACTTTCTGAGAACAGAAAACAAGCTCAAAGTGTATTGGCTCATTAGCTTACTTGTCTCCGGCAATATAGTAACACATCGGCTTTCCTTTCGTTACTTTTCAAAAAAGATTTCAAATCAGCAAACATTTTTAACGATAAAATAATAATAATAATAATAATAATAATAATAATAATAATAACAATAATAATAATAATAATTATAATTGTAATAATAATAATAATCATCATCATCATCCTCAGCATCATCATCGTCACTATCATCACCACCACCATCATCATTATCATCACCACCACCACCACCATCATCATCATCATCATCGTCATCGTCATCATCATTCATATTAACAACATCATCGTCTTCGTCGTGGTAGTGATGGTCGTCGTGATGGTGGTGGTTGGTGGCTGTGGTGGTGGTGACAACGACATTGACAATGATGATGACAACGGTGATGATGATGATGATTGTGATGATTATGATGATGATGATTATGTTGATATTTAAACATAATGATTTTATGACATCTAAAGTAAGTTCTTGATATTTGCTACTGATCATCTTTCGTTCTATCCTAAAACAACTAACTGTATTGCATATTAAAGTTCATCAACAGGTATTTTATGAACACGTTAAAAACGTTCATGTAGTTTAATGAAAATCAACAGTTACGTACAGTAAGATAGTTAAACATGCAGGCAGGCTGGAAGGAAGGAAGGACGGAAGGTAATGAGGAAGGAAGGAAGGACGGACGGCACGTATCGAAATCTATAAGACATTTCGGGCAATTTCCATGGTAAAATTGATAAATAATTGTGGTGCTCGT
>NC_054700.1:9185447-9192947 GCF_016097555.1 Gigantopelta aegis | reverse complement strand
ATAGTAATAGTAATAGTAGTAGTAGTAGTAGTAGTAGTCGTTGTAGTAGTAGTAGTAGTAGTAGTAGTAGTAGTAGTAGTAGTAGTAGTAGTAGTAGTAGTGTTGGTAGATTGGTTGTAGTAGTAGTGGAATTAGTAATAGTAGTAGTAGTAGTGGTGGTGGTGGTGGTGGTGGTGGTCGTAGTAGTAGTAGTAGTAGTAGTTGTTGTTGTTGTTGTTGTTGTTGTTGTAGTAGTAGTTGTAGTAGTAGTAGTAGAAGTAGTAGTAGTAGTTGTTGTTGTACAGTAGTAGTAGTAATAGTAGTATAGTTGTAGAAGTAGTAATGCTATATAGTAGCAGCACCAGTAGTGTTTGGTGAAGTTGATGGTAATACTAATTCAGTGAACATGTTTAGTAGTTTAGTTTGAGTATCCAAACAACTGGGATACATGTTTACACTGTGTATGTCGGATTTGCCATTATAGTGGCATGATGGTGATCGCAAACAGTAGGTATGGAAGCTATCGGTTGCCTGGGTTGGCGATCTCGAGTAACCTCCCATCTGTCGAATGTGTTCGTATGTCATCGCCGCCTCGCGGAATTCACCGAGAACAAGAGTCTTCGTCAGCTGCCAACAGATGTACACTTTATAACAAATATTCCAGTAAAATACATCATCGTTTATATCTCCGGTGATCTCCCGCGATCTCCGGTGATGTTCTGTAATATTCGGCTATTTCTGGGAATACTGGGGCGACATAAAAGGAATGAATGAATGAAGGAAGGAATTTTTTTTATTTAACGACGCACTCGACACATTTTATTTACGGTTATATGGCGTCAGACATATGGTTAAGGACCACACAGATATTGAGAGAGGAAACCCGCTGTCGCCACTTTATGGGCTACTCTTTTCGATTAGCAGCAAGGGATCTTTTATATGCACAATGCCATATACAGGATAGCACATACCACGGCTTTTGATGTGCCAGTCGTGGTGCACTGGCTGGAGCGAGAAATAGCGCAATGGGCCCACCGACTGGGACCGATCCCAAACCGACCGCGCATCGAGCGAGCGGTGTACCACTGGACTATGTCTCGCCCCTTGAATGAATGAATGAATGAATGAATCAATCAATCAATCAATGATTAATGACACCCCAGCACGAAAAATACATCGGCTACTGGGTGTCAAACTATGCGATGATCAACATCAATATAAAAATACAACAGTTAAATAAAAACACAGTGTATAGAACTGTGTAAAAATACAAATATCACAGATAGATATAATTAAAATTTAGAGTGAAAGTCAGTATCACGTAGAAACTGTAAAATAAGTTCTGGATGGAATCGAAAGGATTCCTTCACATTTCTTTGACCAAATATATCTTTTCGAGTTTCAGATTTACACTCCACCAAAATGTTGCGTACCGTCAGAGTACACTGACAGTGCACACACTGAGGTCGAAGATCTTTCTTCAAGATAAATGAATGGGTCAAATACGTATGACCGATGCGAGCACGACAAAAGACTAGTTCGTCCTTCCTGCACTGCCTATAGGAGGACTGCCACTCTCCCAAGACTGGCTTAATAGCACGAAGCTTGTTCGCAACCGCACCGTCCCAATCATGTTGCCAAGTCGAAAAGATAAATCGGTTGATACTATGTTTAAAATCAGTATACGGTATAACAACATGACGCAGATATAAAGCAGACTTGGTATTACGTTCTAGGACTGAATATTTGGTTAGCGACACCTAAACACATTTCAAACTACGGTTATTTAATTTGAATTCACTGAGCACGAATGACCCTCAGAGAGAATGCCCTACAGCTCATCGAAATTTCATGCAAGCGCTCTACCACTGGGCTACGCCTCGCACCCATGTTCTAGTTCTACTTATTATTGTGAGACGGGACACAGCCCAGTGGTAAAGCGCTCATTTGATGCGCGATCGGTCTGGGTTCGATCCCAGTCGGTTGGCCCATTGGGCTGTTTCTCGTTCCAGCTATCCTGTCTGTGGGATGTACATATAAGAGATATGTTGCAACTAATGGAAAAAATATAGTTTCCAAATGTTTGACATCCAGTAGCCAATGATTAATAAATCAATGTGCTTTTGTGGTGTCGTTAAACAAAACAAACTTTAACTGAACCAGGAACTGGATACTTAATCCAGGTCAACATCCTTCTTGTAGGTGTTTTGACAAGTGGTATTCAGCAAAAATTACATCAATATGTAAAACAACAGATAACTCACTCCACTTTCGCATTTGACCGAAACATTTTAGTTTACTTTAGCATCATTTAGAAAAGAAATAGAAACCATAATTTCATCCTTTGAAAACCTTAACGGGACATTGTTGCATTGTAAGAGTTTCCGACTAATAAAATATTTCTACGATTAGACTCATATATGAAATATATTTGTTTGTTTAGAATATCAGTGTCTGTATATTCAATGTGTTTCTGGTCATCTTAATATTTTCCGACGCCATATAACCGTAAATAAAATGTGTTGAGTGCGTCGTTAAATAAAACATTTCCTGTCTTAATATTTGTAAGAAGCCCAAACTGGATTTTGTCTTCAAATAATTTCTTACGTACGAAAAAATCTTTTTTAGGAAATAAAATGGAATTTAACCAAGTACAAATATTATAACGATCAGAAACACGTTTAATATACTGCCACTAATATTTTATGCAGAAAAATATATTTGCTATGTCGTTAAAAAAGTCACTGTTAGTCGACAACATCTTAAAAAATTGTAGCAAACTCAGGAATGTCCCTTTAACATAATGACAAAAGCATAATAGTTTCGAAAAATAAATAGCTATGAGTATATGTCATGAAACAAAGTTTTATATATTATGCATTATAAACGAGGTAAAACGCCTTCCCGATTATTGGCTCCGACGCCTTGGATGGCCGTAACTCAAACTGTCCACAGTTACCGTCTCGTGTTCCCCACGGAGTGTTAGCGTCTTCTAGCATTAGCATGACAGACAGACAGATTTTTCTTGTCTTGACTTATGCACATAATAATAATAATAATAAAATATGTAACACGGTGTAAAAGTAGACAATGTTTTTCCTTACAAGAATTACGACAGGCTATTAGCTTGCGTGCGTAAAGTACAAATTGAATTCAGGAAGTTCCCATTGCTTCACTTATTACAACTATCACGGGCCCATTTCACTAAACATCGTAAGTTTACGTCTGCTACTAGCATTTATACCGGGCATAGATTTACAAGTGTTTGGCATCTATTTCACGAAGAAAATTACATCATTGAGGACAAAAGTAAATGAATTATGTGTATTTCTAACCATATTTGTTGTACTATAATAGTAATACGAACTGTGGTTTAGTCGTAGATCTACGCTTACGTGCAAAACTAGGCTTACGATGTTTTGTGAAGTAGGGACCATAAGGTTAATATAACGATGTCAGTGACAATGACTGTGACGATCATAATGAGGATGGTAGCGGTGATGATGATGGTGATGATGATGATTATTATTATTATTATTATTATTATTATTATTATTATTATTATTATTATTATCATAATTATTATCATAATTATTATTATTATTATTATTATTATTATTATGATGGTGAGTGCTCGCTTGAGGTGCTTCCGTCGCATGATCGAAACGCCTCGGTGGATCCATTCACCTGATTAGGTTTCTTCTCGTTCCAACCAGTGCACCACAGCTGGTCAAAGGTCGTGGTATGCGCATATAAACGGCTGCATTAGAAAAATGTAGCGGGTTTCCTCTGATGACTACGTGTCAGAATTACCAAATGTTTGACATCCAGTTATTAATTAATCAGTGTGATCCAGTGGTGTCGTTAAACTAAAACAAACAAACAATGTGCTCTAGTGGTATCGTTTAACAAAAGAAACTTTAACTCGATGTATATATTTTAAAATTAGTTAAGCATTTAAAGTACATCATCAAAATCTATGTTCGCATTATCAAACACTATTTTTCAGTATCCTTCGGCTGTACTCATTATCTGCGCCACCAGAAAACAACATGTATAATCTTCCATTCTAGACCGACCTCGGTGGCGTCGTGGTTAGACCATCGGTCTACAGGCTGGTAGGTACTGGGTTCGGATCCCAGTCGAGGAATGGGGTTTTTAATCCAGATACCGACTCCAAACCCTGAGTGAGTGCTCCGCAAGGCTCAATGGGTAGGTGTAAACCACTTGCACCGACCAGTGATCCATAACTGGTTCAACAAAGGCCATGGTTTGTGCTATCCTGCCTGTGGGAAGCGCAAATAAAAGATCCCTTGCTGCTAATCGGAAAGAGTAGCCCATGTAGTGGCGACAGCGGGTTTCCTCTCAAAATCTGTGTGGTCCTTAAACATATGTCTGACGCCATATAACAGTAAATAAAAAATGTGTTGAGTGCGTCGTTAAATAAAACATTTCTTTCTTACTATTTTCTTTCCATTTTAGAAAACAGCAGCGTGCGAATATTAAACCAAAATGTCACGGGCCGGGATGTAGTCTAGTGGATAAAGCGCTCTCCTGATGCGTGGTCGATCAAGGATCGATCTCCGTCGGTAGACTCATTGGGCTAGTTCGAAGGCTATGGTGTGTACTACCCTGTCTGTGGGATAGTGCATATAAACGATCCATTGCTACTAATGGAAAAATGTAGCGGGTTTCCTTTCTAAGACTACATGTGGAAATTACCGAATGTTTGACATCCAGTAGCCGATGATTAATAAATCAATGTGCTCTAGTCATGTCGTTAAACAAAACAAAACAAACACACTTGATTTTTTTTTTTTAAAACCCAACATCACACTACATGACCACATGTATCGAAGAGTAGATTGTTTTTTTAAGGGAAGCTACTCTGGATAAACCAAATATTCACACCAGAGTAAGCAGACTTATATTTCTTGCATTACATTCGTACACTGCCCTTATTGTAGCAAAACACCGGCCTCAGTGGTGTCATTAAACCATACGGCATACGGATGGTAGGTATTGGATTCTAAGCCCGGTACCGGCTCCCACCCAGATCATGTTTTAACGACTCAATTTGTAGGCGTAAGACCACTACACCCTCTTCTTTCTCACTAACCACTAATCACTAAAAACTAACACAGTCTTGGACAGTCCAAGTAGCTGAGGTGTGTGCCCAGGACAGCGTGCATGAACCTTAATTATTGGATACAAGCACGAAAATAAGTTAAAATGTAATGAACGACACCACTAGAGCACATGGATATATTAATCATCGGCTATTGGATGTCAAGCCCTTATTATAGCGACATCATCATGCTAGTTATTGTAGCTGTATTCGTCGTCGTTGTCGTCGTCAGAGTCATCATCGTAGCTGACGTTGTTGTTATGTTGTAAGAAAACTAACGGTTTGATAGTGTCGAAATGATCACGTTACCAGTTATTTTGCATTCAGTGCCAGTGAGAGAAGGGGACCTAACCCCGGGCCAAAAAGCGGGACGTAGCCCAGTGGTAAAGCGCTCGCTTGACGTGCGGTCGGTCTAGGGTCGATCCCCGTTGGTTGATGCCCACTGGGTTATTTCACGCTGTAGCCAGTGCACCACAACTGGTATATCAAAGGCCGTGGCATGTGTTAGCCTGTCTGTGAGATGGTGCATATAAAAGACCCCTTGCTTCTAATCGAAAAGAGTAGCCTATGAAGTGGCGACAGCAGGTTTCCTCTCTCAATATCTGTGTGGTCCTTAACCATATGTCTGACACTATATAACCGTAAATAAAATGTGTTGAGTGCGTCGTTAAATAAAACATTTCCTTCCTTCCTGAGTGGTCGTGTGACAAAACACACATTAACTTTATCTTAAACCTGTATGTGAAAGTACTATTTTGTACAGAGTTGGGTTCTGTTTGCTACTAATGGAAAAATAGCAGGTTTCATCTTTAAGACTGTATGTCAAAATTACCAAACGTCTGACACCCAATACTATAACCGATAATAATACATGAATATGATCTAGTGAAAGCGTTAAACAAAACAAACGTTTAGCATTCAGTGCAGTGGCAGTGCATAATTGTGTTACAAAGTCAACAAGAGAAAATAACCCATGCTGTCTTACTTTCAAAGATTATTTCTAGATTTATCTCCTTATGGTAAATGGGTTGAAGCAAAAAACAACAACCCCCCCCCCCCCCCCCCCCCCAAAAAAAAAAAAAAAAAAAAAAAAAAAACCCCACACCACCCTAGTTCTGTCCGACGCCCGGCCCCTGGCCATGCCAGAGACCTGGCGTGGGATGGACATGTCTGAACCTTTCTTGGATATAGGTACTTTAATAAAGTTAACAGAAAGAAAAGAAAAAAATATTCCTTCTTTACCGTAAATGGTGTATAATATACAGATGGAAAGAGAAAGTTTGTTTGTTTGTTTTGTTTAAGGACACCACTGGAGCACTTTGATTAATCAATCAACGGCTATTGGATTTTAAACATATGGTTAGTCGGACTCGTAGTCATCAGAGGAAACCCGCTACATTTTTTTACTAATACAGCAAGGGATCTTTTATATGCACTTTACCACAGACAGGAAAACACATACCACGGCCTTTGTCCAGCTGTGGTACACTGGTTGTAACGAGCAAAAACCCAATCAGTTGAATGGGTCCACCGAGGTGGTTCGATCCTGCGACGCAAGCACCTCAAGCGAACACTCAACCGACTGAGCTAAATCCCGCCCCATACAGATGGAAAGACATACGAGACGATATAAATAGAAACAGCAACAAATAGCGACTGTAAACAAAACCCTCACCTATAGGTTAGATTCACGATGGTGGGTCCATTGGGCTAAATATTTCTCCTTCCAGCCAGTCAATAAATCAACCGTCTGACCCGTGCTTATGTCCACTGAAGGTTCAAGCACGACTGTCTTGCGTTCATCCTACGAGATTCCCCGGTCGATGTGTCCAACGCAGTTTCCAGCCAGTGCTCCACAGAGGCTGGTGGTATGTACTTTCATG
This sequence comes from Gigantopelta aegis, assembly GCF_016097555.1. Taxonomy (NCBI): domain Eukaryota; kingdom Metazoa; phylum Mollusca; class Gastropoda; order Neomphalida; family Peltospiridae; genus Gigantopelta; species Gigantopelta aegis. Next base: position 9,185,957 of record NC_054700.1, on the reverse strand, counting down.
TCTGTGGTATTGTGCACATAAAAGATCCCTTGCTGCTAATCGAAAAAAAGGTAGTTCATGGAGTGGCAGCAGCGGGTTTTCTCTTCTATTATCTGTGGGGTTATTAACCATGTGTCAGATGCCAAACTACTCGTAAGTAAAAATGGGGTGAATGCATCGTTAAATAAAACATTTGTCGTTTCATAGTACTGTAGTACTAGAAATTAAGCGTGTTGCTGATATTCGATTCCACACTATTGAAATTTAATCTCATATTACTGACATTCAATCCCATTATACATCTTTATATTTTACAAGCACATTACTACCTTACTCACCATTTAAATTTGATCTACCTTATCACGTGTTCCTACATTTCTCTCACAGCTCAGTTGTATCCCCCCCCCCTCATCTCTCTCCCTCTCTCTCTCTCTCTACCTCTGTCTGTCTGTCTGTCACTCTGTCTCTCTCTCTCTCTCTCTCTCTCTCTCTCTCTCTCTCTCTCTCTCTCTCTCTCTCTCTCTCTCTCTC
>NC_054700.1:9092947-9182947 GCF_016097555.1 Gigantopelta aegis | reverse complement strand
CAGTGCACCACGACTGGTATACCAAAGGCCGTGGTATGTAATATCCTGTCTGTGCAGTGGTGCATATAAAACCTCACTTGCAACAAATGGAAAAATTTAGCGGGTTTCCTCTCTAAGACTATACCATATGTTTGACGATGATTAATAAATCAATGTTCTATAGTGGTGTCGTTAAACAAAACAAAAATACAAACAAACTCTAAGACTATATGTTAAAATTACCAAATGTTTGACATCCAATAGCCAATGATTAATAAATCAATCTGCTCTAGTGGTGTCCTCAAACAAAAAACTTTAAGTTTGTTTAGATTATTAATTTCCATACATGTGAAGTGTTTTGGTATTTCTAATATAATGAAATGCATTTTATTTTTCATATTTTAAAAAAATGCACGAACCTCTGAGAAATAACGGTTATGGAGACGAACTTTAATTATTTTTAGGGGCATTTCCCCCATTCCAACGTCATAAACTCTTGTTTAATTCCTGTAAATGTGTTACAGGTTTGTAGATTAACCAAACTTAGCGTCCATTTCCACTGGTTAAAATCAGGGTCTGCAGCGTTAATGTGTATTAGTTGTGTCGTGTGTATTGGGTTCCAAGATATATGACAGTCTTGGAACAATAGATCCATAGAATATTTACTTTACCGTAATTTCACGCGTATAGCCCGCTGCACCGGATAAGCCGCATTAGGTAATAAATGGTTACTGTGTAAAACAAGATGATCAGATAGCCCGCTCGAACAAATAGCCCGCATTAGCTTCAGCGGTTAACGCCTGATGAGAAAAACACCATCAATCGTCAGGTAAATATAGGTGTTTGGAATCGTTTCCATTGTCAATAATCGTACTTTGGAAAATTAATTCACCTAACACTAAGGAGAAGGGGGCAAGAGCTTACGATGTCAATCGCCAACCTAATTCAAATGCCATTTGTTGGTTCATTTCAATTCATTTCAACTTATTTTAGTGCTTATATCCAATTAAGATTTAAGCACGCTGTCCTGGGCACACGGCTCAGCTATCTGGGCTGTCTGTCCAGGACAGTAGGTTAGCTGGGTGTCCTCCCATTTTGCCTACAACCCACTTTGCCTACACTCAGTTTGCCTACAACCCACTTTACCTACACTCAGTATGAAAAGATGCCATCCCCAGTTAAAAGTGGAGCATTCCATGTATGGTCCCTATGTATAAAAATAACATGACAAAATAATATGACAAACACATATTTTATTATAAAAACGATTAACATTACACAACAAAAACAATTAAACTATAAAATGACCTCACAAATATTAAACAAATATTTTGTACAAAGTTGAATTTTAATCCTATATCAAAGAATCATGAAGGCCATTTCACTTTGATCACATATCAAAGATCACAGTATGGGATCATTGAATTAATACTAATCACCATAAAGAGCATTAAATCACCTTTGTGCAACTAAGCCCCAATTGCATTACTTATGTTCATTATAATCTTAATTATTTATGTAATACAATGTTTTTATATTGGTTTGAGACACAAAATAATAAGGATTGTCCCACTATGAACTGGGGATGTCACTTTTTCACACTGTAGGCAAACTGAGTGTAGGCATACTGGGTTGTAGGCAAAATGGGTGTAGTCAAAGTGGGTTGCAGGCAGAATGGGAGGGAACCGTTAGCTGTTAGTTGGTTAGTGGCGAGTGAGAAAGAAGAGGTTGCAGTGGCCTTACATCTACCCATTGAGCCCTTAAGAACGCGCTTTGGCTTCGAACCCTGTACCTACCAGCCTGTAGTCCGTTGGCTTAACCACTGCGCTACCGAGGCCGGTAATGCGCATTATTAGGCAAGGCTTTTTTAACAGTTCTCAATAGTTCCCAGGGCATCTACTCTTTTTTAACAGTTCTCAATAGTTCCCAGGGCATCTACTCTTTTTTAACAGTTCTCAATAGTTCCCAGGGCATCTACTCTTTTTTATCTGCACTGCCAACAACCTTCTTGGTACTTACCTGATGCCGCACGTATTTGCGCTTAGGTTCAGTCGACTACCTTACAGACATCGCGCTATATATTACATACAAAGATGAATACCGTAAATATAGCCGCAATAAACGTCGCCACCTTTGTCACTTAACAGGGAATTGACTATGTACTCGACGGCCGTTTTCTTTGTGTTGTTTTGCTGTTTTGTTTTTGGTTGTTGTTTTGTTTTTGGGTGTTGTTTGTTGTTTGGGTTGGGTTTTTTAAGGGGGGGGGGGGTGTTTTATTGGGATGCAAGGCCCAGTGTACGTGGAATATAATAAAGGACTGCCATTTACTACAAGGTTCCAGGGGACCAGTTAACTACACCATCTCATATTTGCGATCATGCGGTGCAATGCAGAAATACACAGAAGGAGGTTACGATGTTGCCTAATGCTAGGATCAGACTGTCGACTGTCACGGCGAAGTTGGCCAACTCGACGGGTGCGTTGTAATTTCCCGATTTACGACGGGTGCGCTCGGATTAAACGACGATAACCGAGTTAAGAGTGCTCAGACTAGCAACTGGACAGTCGTAGACGTTTTCAGAGGAGAACGTTGGCCAACTTTGTGCTGGCAGTTGGTAGTCTTCTCCTAGCTTTACAGAGTGCGAGTGCGAATAATTTTACATGCTCACCACTAGAGTTTCGAGCATGTCCGTCCCGGGGCCTGTCTCTGAATAGCCAGGGACTTGTCCCGGGACAGAAGCTTTACAGAGCTTTTTAGATACCCCCTGACTACCAACCACTTAATTCTAACAATATTAAAACCACTCAACAAAAAATCCGGAAACAGATGACAAGGGTTATATCAATTACAGAGTTACGGTTCTTTCAGTCTGGGCCAAACAAAAGAATGGTATATTAATGACACCTCTGCACAATTCAATCCACAGCTATATTATATCCAACATTGAGTATTCTTTAACCTCGCCTAGTACTTATAAAACATAAGAGTCTAGACTCGAGACTCCAGTAAGAGTCTGAGACTTTAACGTCATTGACACGACACACAAATTGCATATTATTTGTGATGTTATTAGACATGGAGTCTACACTCTAAACTGTTTATAAGCACGGGCCTTAAAAGGCCCCGTTCCACTCATTCATTTCAACATATTTTCGTGCTTATATCCAATTAAGGTTCAAGCACGCTGTCTTGGGCACACGCCTCAGCTATCTGGGTTGTCTGTCCAGGATAGTGGTTTAGTTGTTAGTTGGTTATTGGTTAGTGAGAAAGACGAGGGTGTAATGGCCTTACACCTACCCATTGTACCGTTCTGCGAACCCTGTACCTACCAGCCTGTAGTTCGATTGCTTAACCATGAAGCCACCGAGGCCGGTTCCCTATTCCACGAAGCGATCTTAGCACTAAGATTGCTTTAGGGGCATAACTACCTTATACACTTAAGGTTATCTTTGCGCTAGGATCGCTTTGTGGAACGGGATCCATACCAGGGCCGTGCTTATAAAATGTTTAGACTCCAGACTCAATATTTAACGATATGACAGGCATACAATTTGTAAAGTCTCAGTCTGTTGAGTCTAGACTTTAAAAGTTTTATAAGGACAAGGCCAGGTCTAGATTATCACAACGAGCTACTCTCGGCAAACTAACTTCCAAAACACATATAGTTCCCCATTTCCAATTCGGCGGACCGATCTTGAATGCCTGGCGAGCTCCAAATGACGATCCAGTTCATTGATGCAGCACATCTCAGGGTTTAATGAGCATATGAAAAAAAGTTTGTTTTATTTAACGACACCACTAGAGCACATTGATTGTTTATCTTATCACCGGCTATTGGACGTCAAAATTATGGTCATTAAGGAAACCCGCTGTCGCCACATAGGCTACTCTTTTACGACAAGCAGCAAGGGATCTTTTATTTGCGTTTCCCACAGGCAGGATAGCACAAACCATGGCCTTTGTTGAACCAGTTATGGATCACTGGTCGGTGCTAGTGGTTTACACCTACACATTGAGCCTTGTGGAGTACTCACTAAGGATTTGGAGTCGGTATCTGGATTAAAATTCCCATACCTCGACTGGGATCCGAACCCAATACCTACCAGCGTGTAGACCGATGGCCTAACCACGACGCTACCGAGGCCGGTAGAGTGAGCATATGAAACCGGACGAGAAGACGAAGAAGAAGAAGAAGAATGCGTCAAATTTCCTTCATTCAAATTGCGCACCGTTTTCCCTTTGGCATTAATCTACGGGACATTCCAAATTCCATAGCACCAAAACCAATCCCCCCACCGCCTGTTACCGATCCCGGTCGGGCTGCTGGTGCTCTCTTGCACCTGCCAGTGCAGGCGACCCCTTCTCCCACCCATTCCAACCCTTCCCTGTCCTGGCGCTAAAACAGCTTACTCTGAATACATAGATTATTAGAACGGAAACATGAGTTATTTCTACAGAATGTGCGCTTTCACATAGACAAGAAAACGCATACAACGGGATCGAAGAGAGAAAAAAAAAAGTAATCATAATTACTACCAGAAGTAGACTTTTCCAATTGATAAGGAAGGAAATGTTGTTATTTAACGACGCACTCAATACATTTTATTTACGGTTATATGGCGTCAGACTGGACCACACAGATATTGAGGGAGGAAACCCGCTGTTCGATTAGCAGCAAGGGATCTTTTATATGCACCATCCCATAGACAGGATAGCACATACCACGGCCTTTGATGTACCAGTCGTGGTGCACTGCCTGGAGCGAGAAATATCCCAATGGGCCCACTGACAGGGATCGATCCCAAACCGACCGCTCATCAAGCGAGCGCTTTACCACTGGGCTACGCAACTGATAAAGCAGAAATGCTGCACGTGCTTGGGCACAGTAAGTGTGAATGCACCACAGTACCAACCCCTGGACAATAATTGGTTGTGAGTGTGCTCCGGTTACCAGCGATATCCAAACCATGTTGTAGTGGGTAAAGAGTGCGAGGGAATCTCGCTGAACCGCGCTCAGTGGGTTGCGTGTACGTCGTATAAGATTCCACGACGGCGTGCTGTCATAACAACATTTGTCTCCGACGGCTTGACAAGAGTCGACGGAGTGGGAAATGAGACGCAAGTGGTAAATATTTAGATTCTGTAAGGACAAAGACTTTTGAAAATTTGGTTATCTCCCACGTTTGAGGCTCGCTTGTAGGTGGTGAGTTCGAATCCCGGTACCAGGTCCAATCTAGAAGGACTGTGGGAAAGGTTTAAACCACTACGTCGACCAAACTTCGCTATCATTAAATATCATCTTGGTGCCTGCCCTGGGTTTAAACCAGTACGTCGACCAAACTTCTCTATCATTAAATATCATCTTGGTGCCTGCCCTGGGTTTAAACCACTACGTCGACCAAACTTCTCTATCCTTAAATATCATCTTGGTGCCTGCCCTGGGTTTAAACCACTACGTCGACCAAACTTCTCTATTATTAAATATGATCTTGGTGCCTGCCCTGGGTTTAAACCACTACGTCGACCAAACTTCTCTATCATTAAATATCATCTTGGTGCCTGCCCTGGGTTTAAACCACTACGTCGACCAAACTTCTCTATCATTAAATATTATCTTGGTGCCTGCCCTGGGTTTAAACCACTACGTCGACCAAAGTTATCTATCATTAAATATTATCTTGGTGCCTGCCCTGGGTTTAAACCACTACGTCGACCAAACTTCTCTATTATTAAATATGATCTTGGTGCCTGCCCTGGGTTTAAACCACTACGTCGACCAAACTTCTCTATCATTAAATATCATCTTGGTGCCTGCCCTGGGTTTAAACCACTACGTCGACCAAACTTCTCTATCATTAAATATTATCTTGGTGCCTGCCCTGGGTTTAAACCACTACGTCGACCAAAGTTATCTATCATTAAATATTATCTTGGTGCCTGCCCTCTTTCCCAAAATGCATCAAGTTTTGCTCATTATGTTTAGTAGTAAAGTGCTTGTCTGATGTGCCTTCGGTCTAGGATCGATCCCCGACGGTGGGCCCATTGGGCTATTTCTTATTCCAGCCGGTGCACCGCGACTGGTACATCAAAGGTCGTGGTATGTGCTAACCTGTCTGTGGTATGGTGCATATAAAATATCATATTGCTACTAACGGAAACCAAACAATCAGTTCACGTTTCGTTCCCTCGTTGAAACCACAATCACCTTGTACTAAAACATACCTGTGAAAATTCTATGCGCCACTTAAGATATTTATTACGACATAAAGTTTTCGTTGAAACCATCTGGTTTGGTATAAATGTCAGACAGGTATATAGTTGTCTCGTATCTGGATGCCGAGACGCTAGCTGCAGAAGATAGCCGCAGAACATAATACAAGTAGTTAATTAACGAATGCAATAGAAGCGCGGAATAAACGTGTAATAGCGCACATCACAAGACCAAACATTTTAGGTCGGTTCGTTTAATCGTTCTGCCATGTTTGAACAGATTTAAATTGTACTCTCCCGTGTGCGCTCTCTCTCTCTCTCTCTCTCTCTCTCTCTCTCTCTCTCTCTCTCTCTCTCTCTCTCTCTCTCTCTCTCTCTCTCTCTCTGTCTCCCTCTCACTCTCACTTTCTGTCTCTCTCTGTCTCGCTCTCTCTTTCTCTATCTCCGTCTCGCTCTCTCGCACTCTCTGTCTCTTTCTCTCACTCTGTTTCTTTCTCTATCTCTCTCTCTGTCTGTCTGTCTGTCTCTCTGTCTCTGTCTCTGTCTCTCTGTCTCTCTCTTTCTCTCTCTCTTTCCCTCCCTCTCTCTCTCTCTCTCTCTCTCTCTCTGCCTCTGTCTCTGTCTCTGACTCTCCCCTGTCTCTCTCTCTCTCTCTCTCTCTCTCTCTCTCTCTCTCTCTTTCCTCCTCCCTCTCTCTCTCTCTCTCTCTCTCTCTCTCTCTGTGCCTCTGTCTCTGTCTCTCTCTCTCTCTCTCTCTCTCTCTCTCTCTCTCTCTCTCTCTCTCTCTCTCTCTCTCTCTCTCTCTCTCTCTCTCTCTCTCTCTCCTCTCTCTCTCTCTCTCTCTTCTTTTTTTCTTCGTTCTATTGTCTATCTGTTTTTTTATCTGTTTTATTCTTTTCCGTTTTTGTCTTATGTTCTTCGTCTACCTCCTTTCTGTGTTATAATGTTTCGGCGTGGGGATTCGGGTTTTTTTCTCTCTCTTTTTAATGGTTTTTTCTCGTTGTTTTGGTTTCTTTGTTGTTGTTTTTATAAACTTCGCCTGTGAAATTGGAAATGGGCATCATGCAGGTTGCACACGACCCATGAAGTTCAATACAATTTCCATGTCAAAATATCATACATATTTAGTGAAATATATAACAATACCGAGAGGGTCGTGTGACAACTAGTTCTAAGGAGTGCTCTTCCCTTACAATAAAAAAACATAAATTCAGTTTGCCACTCTCATGCCAGAGTACCCCCATCATGTTGTTGCTATGCAAATGACAGTATACCACATGGGCCGTTGTTTTCAAATAGTATTAACCGGCCTCGGTGGCGTCGTGGTTAGGGCATCGGTCTACAGGCTGGTAGGTACTGGGTTCGGATCCCAGTCGAGGCATGGGATTCTTAATCCAGATACCGACTCCAAACCCTGAGTGAGTGCTCCGCAAGGCTCAATGGGTAGCTGTAAACCACTTGCACCGACCAGTGATCCATAACTGGTTCAACAAAGGCCATGGTTTGTGCTATCCTGCCTGTGGGAAGCGCAAATAAAAGATCCCTTACTGCCAATCGGAAAGAGTAGCCCATGTAGTGGCGACAGCCGGTTTCCTCTCAAAATCTGTGTGGTTCTTAACCATATAACCGTAAATAAAATGTGTTGAGTGCGTCGTTAAATAAAACATTTCTTTCTTTCTTTCAAATAGTATTAAATATTTCGACGAATGGTGGTGTGGTGCCTGAATAGCGTACCTGCGCATTTGTATCACCGGCCTCGGTGGTGTGGTGGTTAAGCCATCGGACATAAGATTGGCAGGTACCAGGTTCGCAGCCGGGTACCGGATCGACCATCTTTCTTTTCTCTCACTAACCACGAACAACTAACAACTAACCTACTGTCCTAGACAGACAGCCCAGATAACTGAGGTGTGTGTGTGTGTGTGTGTGTGTGCGCGCGCGCGCGCGTGTGCGTGGGTGCGTGCGTGCGTGCCCAGAGCAGCTTACTTGAATTTTAATTGGAATTAAGCAAAAGATAAGTTGAAATTAACATTTGTATCAAATGAATAAGATGTGTTGTTATATGCCACGCGCCTCTCTCTCTCTCTCTCTCTCTCTCTCTCTCTCTCTCTCTCTCTCTCTCTCTCTCTCTCTCTCTCTCTCTCTCTCTCTCTCTCTCTCTCCTCCCGTTCCTTCCTGTACTGTGCATATCACTCCTTTTTTCTCTCTCACCCCATATCTACTTCGTTCTCTCTCTCCTTCCCCTCTCTCTTTCTCGACTCTCTGTCTTTATTTTTCTCTCTCTTTATTTCTCTCTCTCTGTCTCTCTCCACCCTCTCTTTCTCTCTATATATACATACACAGAAGCGTGGCCTATGAGACAATGTCGGGGTCACTGTCTAAAATTTCAAACCAAGTGTCACTATTAGCATGTAAAGGGAACGCGATAGCCGCTGGTTATATAATCCGCTGAAATGTTGTTAAACAGCAATACCTCTCCTTTTGTGCGCTATTGTCGCTCGGGTCAGAACGACATGCTACCTGCCGCTTTACGGCATGTTGTTGAGGTGCATAGCATGTCGTAAATGTGTGAAGCTGGTGTGAATTTCAGGACAACAAATGTAAATCAAGATGTAGTCAGCAAGGCAAGGCAATATATTTTTTTTCACAATGATGTAAGGTTATGGTTGGGAAAATAAATATTTTGGAGGAATGTTATGACTTTCCCACAATAATAATAAAGACCTGAGCCTTCCTGTACCCGTTGACATCATGGCACTGTGAAAGTCGTTATCCTCCTACGCATATGCGTCACTAGAAGGGCGCGACTCCCTGTAGAGAATCCCCCGGGAGTGGCAGTCCTCTTGAAGATGAAACACCTAATAGTGAGTCGCGGGAAGAATAAAAAAATGCCCGCTCGACTCTGCATTGTGCAGAGATATGGTTTTTATTTTTTTATTAAGGATAATGGTGGGTGTCGTGGGGAAGAAAACGGGACGCATAAAAAAATATATCAATTTTATGGTTACGAAAAGCAAAGTTTCGGACTTTCCGTTATGTTCTGAGAAGTTTTTGTCAACCTCGCCCGCACTGCGCCAAAAAACACAAAAGTGCACGTGGAAAGAAAGAAAGAAATGTTTTATTTAACGACGCACTCAACACATTTTATTTACGGTTATATGGCGTCAGACATATGGTTAAGGATCACACAGATTTTGAGAGGAAACTACTACTTTCCGATTAGCAGCAAGGGATCTTTTATTTGCGCTTCCCACAGGCAGGATAGCACAAACCATGGCCTTTGTTGAACCAGTTATGGATCACTGGTCGGTGCAAGTGGTTTACACCTACCTATTGAGCCTTGCAGGGCACTCACTCAGGGTTTGGAGTCGGTATTTGGATTAGAAATCCCATGCCTCGACTGGGATTCGAACCCAGTACCTACCAGCCTGTAGACCGATGGCCTAACCACGACGCCACTGAGGCCGGTAAAGCTCACGTGGAAGACAATCCTTATAACGTAGCTCATTGGTAGTTCGTCAGACTGAAATGCAAGGAATAACAAAAGTCAAGTATCATTTGTATTAATCTGCTTATTTCCCGTTCCAAAAAGAAGTTACATTATCAAAGATAATGTCATTACTATTCTATCAGAAGAAATATTACATTAGTTAGTATTTGCTAATGAAAGTATTCTAATGTCTCTCGTTTCTCCATTGAAAAAAAAAAATGCTTATTGGTGTAAGCTGGTATTGGGTTGCGAACCCAGGATCTACCAGTATCAACTTTAAGCATCTGGCTCCGTTTTCAAAAACACACTTAAGTCAATGTATGATACCTAAATACATACTTAAGGTACACAGATAAGTATCATACATTCACTTACGTACGTTTATGAATACGGAGCCTGGTGCCTTCTCTTAAAGGAACTGACATGAGTTTGATACATTTTAACATGTTTACGACAAACAGATCATTTTTTTATTAGCACAGACACTGATATTCTAAACAAGAATATGTATTGAACTATAGTCGCCAAAAAGCCTCTGTTAGACGGAAACATCTTACAATAACTGCAAAGACGTGACGGTGCCTTTATTTAATATGTATGTCCTCTATTCAGTTCTTAGGATCTTTTTCTAGGTGCATGGATGTTTGTGTGGCGCAAGCTTCGAACGCGGAAAACGACCCGTCAGAAAGTCGATTTTAAATAAAATATCCCTTGCTTCTGTTGAAAAAAATGTAGCGGGTTTCCTCTCTAAGACTATATGTTAAAATTTCCAAATGTCTGACATCCAATAGCCGATGATTAATAAATCAATGTGTTCTAGTAGTATCGTTAAACAAAACAAACTTTTACTTTATCAGCAGCACAGTTTAGATATGTGAGGCGTATTCATGTTAATTTTTTGTTTTTGTTTTGTTTTTTGGTGGGTGTTTTGTATTTGTTTTGTTGGTTGTTTGTTTGTTGGTGGGTTTTTTGTGGGGGGGGGGGTTAGGTTTTTTGCTATTTGTTTGTTTTGTTTTTTTGGGGGGAGGGGGTTGGGGATAACCACACACACACCATGCCCACGTCGTGTCAAAAAAAAAACGCACACATAGCAACGACCCGTAGGCCTACCTGTTTGTAAAAAAGAAGAAGATGGTTTAGCATTCAAACGACTTTTAATGAGAAAAAACCTGCATCCCATCGTACACGCTGTTCTGTTTGTAATGCGATAAACGCAGAAGGCAGGTGATTTATGCGTACGTACCATAATCCGCCACGAAGGCTATGCTTGTAACTGCACAATAGTATGTAAACGTTAAAGAGATACACACACAGGTACTTGCTTCTGTACTGTGTGAGGTCGATGTATATTTATGCACAAGCATTAACGATAAGTGTAGTACGACCGGACCCTGGTGACCGGTGTGGCGCGTACCTGAACCCTACAGGTGTTGGAATAATAGATGTATGCAATAACACAGAAACATATAGCGAGACGAAATCCTTATTTTAAAGGTACTTTCTCCGCTTACAGCAGAGCAAATTATGTATGTCTAGAACGGATCTAGGAAATATTTCAGGGAGAGGATCAATGATAAAAGTGAAAAGGGCACTTTCAAAAAGTTAGGCATTCGTAAAATGAAAATTAAAAACAAATTGCTAAAAAAAGTACATTTTGTTTTTGGAATGGGGAGGTCATCATGGTCTCTTCCTTTGGGTCCGCCCTTAAAATAAATGTTCTTATACATTAGTGCTTTGTGTTTTTGGTAAGCATGATATTTTGTACTTGAGGTACCCCAAAAGTGCATTGTTTATAATTCGGGAAAGAGACGTATCTTTGTGATGTAGTGCTTATTCAATCAATATCTTCCTTTCTCATCTCTCTCTCTCTCTCTCTCTCTCTCTCTCTCTCTCTCTCTCTCTCTCTCTCTCTCTCTCTCTCTCTCTCTCTCTCTCTCTCTCTCCGTCTCTCTTTCTCTCTCTCTCTCTGTCTTTCTTTCTCTCTCTCTGTATGCTTTTTCTCCACCCATTCCTCTCTCTTTTCTCTCTGTCTCACTCACTCACTCACTCTCAGCAGTCCTTTATCCGTTAAAACAAGTTCAGTAATATTGATCCGTGATACTTATTCATACATCTTTTCCATTACAAAGAGTGTTTTACTTAGTCATGGTATAATTTCTTTAACAGGACAGCTTTGTACAGTGTTTGTAAGATTTTACCATGCATTTTATTTTATGCACTATATATCACTGGTTCTAACTACATGTATGTGTTGAGCATCGTTATAACGTAAAACAAATTCTACAAAGACAATCATTTTAAACATCCATTTTCAGTAATCTGTCGATATATCTTACATATATAGGCTAATAGCCAATATCAGGGGTTAATTTTGTTTTGTGTGTATGTTTGTTTTGTTTTATTATTTGTTTATTTGTCGTCTGTTGTTTGTTTCGTTTTCTCTTTATATTTTTGCCAGTAAGATAAAACTGGAGTCCGTTCCTCTATTAGCTTTTATTCTTTTGCTTTCATAATAACCACATATTTTGCCACTTGTCCCTGTGTGTGTTTGTGTGTGTTGTGTGCGTATGTGTGTGTTTATATGTGCGTGCGTGGGTGGGTGTGTGCATCTGTGTGTGTTCACGCACGCGTGGGAGTATGCGCGTCTGTCTTCACGAGTGCGTGTTCGTGTGATGACTCATATACATGTAGCTTTGTTCATACTGCATACGCTTTGCTTATAATGAACCATAGCACATTGTATTAAACCATAGAGTATTTATTAGTGTGATTCTATGGTTATATCTAAGTAACTAGGATTGCATATTGGGTGGGGACACCAATCGTATCACTGAAAGTGTACCAAAAACAGTTAGGAACAGAAAAATACACAAGCTAGGAAGCGTCGATAAATGTCAACACTGTGAATGATACCAGTGAACGATCACAGCCGATAACATCTCGATAGGCCCATTTACTTTAAAGTGTGTTTTCCATAGAGGAAAAACTGAAAGAAAACGAACGATTATTTAACGACAGCTCAGCAGATTGTTTATTCACCGACTGTTGGGATGTAACATATGGCAAGCGCGAAGCTGGGTCTAAATGATGAAGGGCTGCATCTAGTTCAGTCCGTAGAGGGGTTGGCTGAGCTGCTTTGTTCGCAAGATCAAACCCCGTCGGTGGACCAAATCTCTGACTGGTACGTCAAAGGTCGTAGTATGTGCTGTCCTGTCTTTAGGTGGGGGAGTACATATAATGAGGGAAATATAGCGGGTTTCCTCTGAAGAATTACAAACTGTTTTGAATCCAATAGGCGACAATTAATTAATCTATCTGTTCTGGTTGTGTCGTTAAAGAAAACAAACTTTAACTAAAGAACGACATAAGATATATAGATTTTGGATTTCCATCAAATATCAATCCATGTTCGTTTGCCAAGATCAGCAGGTGCTGTCCAGGAGCCTAAACCACAAAGTTCTCTTAAACTCTGTTACACAACATCGCATCATCCTTGCAGGTCAAGACCTAGCCATGTGGTTAAAGCGCTCGCTTGATGCGTAGTCGGTTTGGGATCGATCCCCGTCAGTGGGACCATTGGGCTATTTGTCGCTCCAGCCAGTACACCACGACTGGTATATCAAAGGCCGTGTCATGTGCTATCGTTTGTATGGGATGGTGCATATAAAAGATCCCTTGCTGCTAATCGAAAAGAGTAGCCCATGAAGTAGCGACAGTGGGTTTCCTCCCTCAATATATGTGTGGTCCTCAACCATATGTCCGACGCCATATAACCGTAAATGAAATGTGTTGAGTGCGTCGTTAAATAAAAACTTCCTTCCTTCATTCTTGCAAGTAATTTTTCACTGCACTGTGAGATCGCAAAGTTGCGAGAGTTTAGTCAATTAGGTCTTAATATTTATGGAAACCGAGCAGTGACATAACTCAGCCTGGAACGAGAAATAGCGCAATGGACCTAAGGCAAAAACGTTTTGCAATTTGGTAAATCAGACATTTCATTTTATTGGTGCATCATTTGTCAGCATAAGTAACGGGAGATTTTCAATACAATATGAAATGTGTAACTGTCAGGTCATTGAATGTAGCGTGTATTGTAAAGTACATACAATGCAGTAGTGCCAAATTACTAACAAATTTGGGTCTTGGTATATCTCGTTGCACATACCAATTAAGATGTCCCAGTGATACAAAATGAACGTCAGTGGAGTTAATTCAGTACAGACACTAACCAAAATTCCCCAGTAATATCGGCAGCCAGCCGCGTCAATGTGATCTTGATCTACTGTGTCAATCCCGTGTGAACCACCTCTGTACACAGCAATTCAAAGGATGTCAGAATGCTCGTAATGTTGCATAATTGCTTACACGGTGTGCAAACCGGTTTGGGGATTACATGCAACACACACCAAAAAAAACACACGCATGCAACACGTGCATGCTTTTCCTGTTCAATTTTCTGAGAAAACATTCCCGACATTCGTGGAATAGGGTCATTTCTATAGTTTGTGCTGATGTCACTTCCGTCTCACTGCGTTCACCCTTTTTGAGACATTCTAACGCATCACATGGATAAGTGGCCATAAACTCAGGCTTTATTAAAACATATCTTGACAGAGTTAGTACTTTGCACTGCTTGAATGGTTGTCGGTGTTGCGTGCACAGGAGTAATGGGAGTATAGTGTCGTACCTTCAGACGATCATTGCAATATAATATACGATAGTTTAGTGTAGTAGGTTCCGACGAACATTGCAGCAACATAATATACGATCGTGTAATAAGGGAGGAAAGGAGAGTGAAGTCTAGAATGAAGTAGATCCGGATCAGTTTTTGTTTAACAATATTATGCTAATAATAGCACCTAATCTCGTTTAGAAAAAATACAAAGGAACAGGAAAGAAAATCATTGTAACGGAACAAATAGGAAAGGCGGGGATCGGAAAGAAAATAACAGGAAAATAGAAGAAAAGAAAAGAGAAAAGAAGACATCGGAAGAAAGGAAAGAAAAAATCGGGTATATAACAAAATAAAGTAAAGCTAAGCAATAAAGAAAAAGAAACAAAAAGGAAAGGCAGAAGAACAAGATTTCGTCAGTCTTTAAACTTCATATATGCGATCGAAAATCAGAAAAGTCTAAGAAGAAATAAAGCTGATACCGTTACACACTCTATTAGCTACTATATTCAAATAGCATAACTGGATCTCCTGGGCTACAAAATTATACTAACAGGAAACAAGCTACCACAAATATCACCACGCCTTTTCACTCACAAAAAAGAGATCGACCTTGTATACGAATTACCGCACAAACACACAAACAGAAAAGGCTACTTTAAGTCAATTATAATAGTCACGTTGTAGACTCGTCGGTGAGTGAAGTGTACGGCAGTGCGTAGATCTATACACACGTGAACAGAAGTGTGCGTCTCGCTGAAAAAGAAACGTTTGGTTTTTTAGACTGCCGGGCGCGCGATTTGCCGTCTGCAGTGTGCCGTCTGCTTGGCTTGAGCTATCAGTAACTTCTCCCGGCGAGTTCGGCGGGCGTTAAGACAGTATCGGCTGGTTGACACTGATTACGAGCGATGCGGTGAAAAGGACGGCTTGCGGTGTCATCTCTTGGACTTACTGTTCTCAGCGCCATTAGCTGATTTCTCATTACTATGCGATTGGATACTGGATTCCAAATGGTTCTGGATCCCCATTAGATACTGATTTCGTTTTGTGTTTTTTTGTTTATTTGTTTTGTTTGGTGATTTTTTTCTTCTTAAAGCCGTTTGTGTTTGATGATCAACAGGAATTATGAAAATTACAAGGTAAGTGGATATATTATATATATACTTTTATTTCAAATGTAATTATTTGCTTTCTTATATTAATAAAAAAATCATTACCCGTGATACTCTAATAGCAATATATTGTCACCATTATATGTCGCATCAAACATTTTCGTTAGATGCAATTATGTTTTGTTCTATATAGACAAAAATCTTTACCCTGATTAATCTAATTAAAAAACAAATTGCCACCATTATTCTGTGGCATCTAAATTTGGATTTATATTTCAATATGTTCTGTAGTGGATATTCACAGAACGTTTTAAACCTGAATACAAATTCAATGTTATGATTACGAAATGTTCTTACAAATGACAAGCTGAAACGTGATTCATTTAATCTTTTGTTTTCTTATTCTTATTATTATTTTTTTTTAATTATTTTTTTTTTTTGGGGGGGGGGGGGGGCATTATTTAAAATTATCAGTGAGGGTGATGTTGGAAGACATTTGGTGACCGGTGAGGTGAGGGCGGTCAGGGAACTTGTCCCTCTCCAGTTCCAGAAATTATATGCTATGAATATGGTGTCATTCTGACAGAAAATTACGGGATGTGTATATTGATCCCCAACCCCACCTACTCTAATATACAGTTTTCCCCATACCAGTGTATAGATCTTAAAGTTACATTCCTTAGTTTAGATGTAGGGTGCTAGTCTGAGGTACGATGGGCCCTAGGAACGAAACTCTGTATCCCATTTTTTTTACCCGTCCAAAACAGCGTCCCACGATCAAAAACGTTTTAACGATCAAAAGTAATAACATTTTGTTGCTTAGAATATATCCAATATATTTTGATAGCCCGGATGTTTGAACAGCTGAGACTGAATCTTACCTCCTAACAATTGTTTTTAATACGAAATTAACGGGAGAATTAACTTTTGAGTTCTAGCCAACATTAGGACGAACAGAAATAAATTGATTATACAAACAACTATATTCTAAGAGAGAGCGAGAGCGAGAGAGAGAGAGAGAGAGAGAGAGAGAGAGAGAGAGAGAGAGAGAGAGGGGGGGGGGATGAAGGGGAGAGGTAGGGGAAACAGAGGAAGGGAGGGAGAGGAGAGAGAGAGATAGAAAGAGAGACATACAAAGAGATACAGAGAGAGAGGGGGAGAGGGAGGGGGAGGGATGAAGGGGAGAGAGGGAGGTAGAGACAGAGAAAGGGAGGGGGAGTGGGAGGGAGGGGGAGAGAGAGAGAGAGAGAGAGGGAGGTGGGGGGGGGGGGTAATAATTGTAATCGCCAAAAGACTCTGTTAGCCGGAAATATATTATAATTAAAAGGTCAAAAGTGTTGCTGCAGGGGCGTAGCGTGTTCTGATGTTCCAGTGATCGAAGTAATCGAACATTGATCGGGTTTGTCTCTACCGATGTGATGATCGATTTTATAAAGCCATAATCGATTGTGCTGGGACATATCAACTGTAATTGGTCCTTCAGTTTATATGATGGAATTGATGTAAATATATTTCTTTTCATGTGTAAATACAGAATTTAAAAAACATAACAAATGTAGTCACCTAAGATAAAAATAACGATTTGTAGGGTCTATCCTGAAGAACACGACAATAGGTGCACAGTCCTTATAATTCAAATCCTTCTTATGTTCATATAATTCTAACCGATCGTGTAAACGAAAGTTGATAGTCTGACGCAAACCGATTTTAACCCATATAATCGAAGTTTGAAATCTAACCGATTCCCAATTGCAGTAGCGTGGAGGGGGGGGGGGGGGGTGGACAAATGTGAACCTAACGGACCCCTTTGTTTACATGTTCCATGGATACTTACATGAATAACCTAATATTGCAAAGTAAAAATTGTTTGTGTTAGCGCGGGGGGTGGGCCGTCCGAACTCCTGACCGCCCCCCCCCCCCCCCCCCCCGAAGCTTAAGTCCCAGCGCTTTAACTATATCATTCCGCCATGTTATGTGCGTTGCATAGTGCAGAGAGAAACAAAATTGAATAAAGAAACATAAATATCTTTTTAAAATCCGGCAGGCGCGAGTGCAGAAGATTGTGGAAGGGGGGGGGGGGGGTCGACCTTCCTCCCCCTTCCCCCGCACACGCGCCTTAAACGTCTGTATTACGTCTTAACGGAAACGAGCTTTCACTCAAATAAAAATGTCCAGACGTCAAGTACTATTTACATAAGAAAAAAGTAACGACCGTTCGTTGAGAGGCAATATTTTGTCGTTAAATACATATCATGAGTGGAAACCTCTATTAACACGACTTCTTAAGTGGGCAACGTTGATACAAAGTCCTTTGAAAGTTAAAACGAAAATATGAGACTAAAAGTATCGAATTGCATTTTCTACTTCATCTGTGAAATTAGATTTCCCAGTATAAAACGTCTGACGGAAAGCCAGACAGCGCTTGGTATTTACTGTCGAGATGTAAAGAATGAAATTCAAAGCCGAAAGTCTAACTAGCTTGCAGTAACGGGCACACGTCGTTGCTATTACACGGACTTTACAACGGAACATATGTAATGTCTTTAATAAGCTCTCAGAAAGGCTGAACTATGAGTAAACGGCGGTTGAAGCAAAGACAAAGAAAGAAACAAAGAAAGAAAGAAAGAAAGAAAGAGAATGTCTATGGCTGTAAAATAATTAACATCTAACAATTTTTATTTTACTCATTAATTTATTTATTTGCACGTACATCGACATTCATTCAATTAAGAAAGAATTAATATGCTATCAGGAACGTTTAGCTTTTGAGTAAAAGGCGTCCGAAGCAAAGGAGGAAAAAACCGAAGGACAAAAAAAAAAAAAAAAGAGATAAAAAGATAGAAAGAAAGAAAAAAAAAGACAGAAAGAAAGTATATGTCCATGGCTGTGAAACAATTAACATCTAGCTATTTTTATTTTCCTCTTTAGTGTATTCATTCAATCAGATAATTAATTCATTCATTCATTTGTTCATTTGTGCATCTATCCATTAATTAATTCATCCATCCATCCGTCCGTTCGTCAACATCTGTTCATCCATTAGCACGTCCGTCTGTCCGTTCATTCATTCAGTTAAATAATTCATTCACTTGTTCATTCGTTTTTATTTTTTTATTTTTCACAAATATAAGAATTATTGATACTGACCAAAACAATACGTTTTATTATTTAGATAATAACTAACATTTAGTCACATAAAGTTTATGTTATTTTGTTTAACGACACCGCTCCTTTCCACAAAAAAACACATACACAAACACACACACACATACAACACACACACACATACAACACACACATACATACAACACACACATACATACACACACACACACACACAACACACACACATATACACACACACATATACAACACACACATGCATACACACACACATACACACAACACACACATACACACACACATACAACACACACACACACACACACACACACACATACACACACACACACATACACACACACATACATACATACACACACATACATACATACACACATACGCACACATACACACACACACACATACAACACACACATACATACACACACACATACATACACACACACACACATACACACACAACACACACACACACATACAACACACACGCACATACACACACACATACACACACACATATACAATACACACACATACACACAACACACACACGCACACACGCTTGCACACACGCACACATTCGTGCACTCGCACACACGCACGCACCAACAAGTTTCAAGTTCCTTATTGCTTTACGTTTTACAGCTTATAAGTGTTATAACAAAAACACGCACACGCACAGACAGGCAAACACGCAAACTCGCATGCATGCAGACAAACTCACACAAACTGCATTTTTAATACGCATAATTATAATTGAGTTAAGGGTCGTACAGACTTTACTGTTTTTAGTACCCTTACCCCTCCCTAAAAGCAGACGCCAACTTTTTAAAAAAATAAGAAATGTTAGCAATAAACCCTCCCCGCTGGCGTGGTTTGGTACAGTATGCATGCTTCTAAAAATGTTGGCAATAAACCCTCCCCGCTGGCGTGGTTAGGTATGGTATGCATGCTTCTAAAAATATTGGCAATAAAGCCTCCCCGCTGGCGTGGTTAGGTACGGTATGCATGCTTCTAAAAATGTTCGCAATAAACCCTCCCCGCTGGCGTGGTTAGGTACGGTATGCATGCTTCTAAAAATGTTCGCAATAAACCCTCCCCGCTGGCGTGGTTAGGTACGGTATGCATGCTTCTAAAAATGTTGGCAAACTGAACGTCCGTTAATTAATTAATAGCGAGAATTTCAATAAACGTATATTTCGCAGTACATTAACCCCTAAATAACTCGTTCTGCTTCAACCCCACGCGTGTACCCGTTTTGTACGGCGATCTACGGTTTCAATGAGTCGCGGATATCGGATTCATCACACATAAGAAGATATTAGTCGTCTTCAAATTCCTCTCGAGTGACGCGGCGCACCGCCACAATACCGGGCGTAGAGGTGAAATGCAGGTATGCATAGGTTCATAATAAACACACAAAAGTGTACACCGACGGGTGGTTCGTACATCGACATTCACATTAATCCCTGCACCGTGGTCATGTTATTAGGTTTAAGTACGGGGCACAAATCTCCTATGAATCTTTGTAAGCGGGTTTTCTTCAGACCAATGTGGACCATCTGCCAGTTCGTGAATTGAGGCGTATTCTCTGTTTGTTGCTCTGTCTGTCTGTCTGTCTGTCTGCCTCTCTCTATCTCTCTCTCTCTCTCTCTCTCTCTCTCTCTCTCTCTCTCTCTCTCTCTCTCTCTCTCTCTCTCTCCTCTCTCTCTCTCCTCTCTCTCTCTCTCTCTCTCTCTCGCGCGCGCGCCATCGGCTGACTTCCTAAAATGCCTCATAATATGTCGGAAGCCATATAACATTAAATTGAAATGTGTTGAGTGAATCGTTAAATAACACGGGTTTTTTCTCCCTTTCTCACTATGTTGGAGGCCGTACTGGGTACGAATCTATCATCTATCTCGAATCTATCACCTATGGCAGTTTGAAACCCATGACAAGTAGACTGATGTTGGGTGGTGATGTTGTGCAAATTTAAATTTGGATTATTCGCCAGAAATAGCAGACAATTTATGACAAAATAAAAATCTGCTAGCATTTTCAGTGATATAAGTTTGGCTCATGTGGAAGTGGTGGTGATGGTGTGTTTTTATTTGTGTTGTCTGACAGAAATAACTTTTGTTTCTTTGAGCGTAAAAAAACCCCTGTTAGCTATAGAACATTCAGTTTATTTCTCTCTTTTTTTTTGGTACTACGGTTTTGCCGGTGTTAAATGTAGTGATGGTGGTGGTGGTGGTGATGATGATGTATTTGTGTTTGTTTCTGGAATGTTGGACGAAGAATAGCAAACCACATTGGTTTACGACTACACATAAGTTACATGACACTGCAAAGAGGCATAGGCAAAAGTCATTTCTTTCTTCTATAAGAATGTAATATTTTTGTTTTGTCGTTCTTTGAAGCGCTCGATAAACTTGAGATATATTCTTTCTTGGATAGTTTGACAAATCTAGCAAAACTTTTTCTTCTTCTTCTTCTTCTTCTGTTTGAGGTGTGGGGCAAGACGCGTTATGTAACATTGGTAAGAAAGCTGACGTCTGCTATTTCGGTTCCATCAAGTTGTGTTTCGAATGATTAGCTAAGACAGGTTTCTCAACATCATCAGTTCACGTCTGCAATCTGTGAGGTTCTCCAACATTAGGAATTCATGTCTGCAATCTGTTGGGGTGTCTTTAACGCTTGGGAATGGTTTCTTGGTATTAATCGTTTTGAACATTGCTTAGTCTGTTACCAGTCCAGGCCAGACATTAATACTTTTGAACAGACGCAACAGACGGACTGATATCATGTGGGAATGTTCTTTGAGTATAGCTAGATGAAAAGATTCAGCCGCAAGGCTTCTAGAAATTTTATAAAATCCACTAGCCAAGCCATGGGATCAGTGATTTTTTTTTTTTTTACTAGCCATGATTTAAAATTCATTAGCCCTACTTTACTTTAAGTTAATACAATTTCACTAAATAATAGTAATAATCAGATATGTCATCTAAAGACGGAGATAGAGCTTAAACACACTAACATTGAGAGTTGGGTGGGGTCCGGATATTTATATTTACAAAATAGACTTAACTGAAACATTTAATCTCTTCTTTTTTTCACTAGCCATCGGGCATGGCAATAGTAGTTATTTAGTATCCCGGCATTGAATATCACTAGCCTTGGGAGTGGGGCTACCATAATATAGAAGCCCTGAGCCGGTTTTAAGAGGAACGAATTTATATGCTTGTTTTATACCCAGTGCTGCCTTCAAAGACCAGGACCTCGTTACACGAAGCGATTTTAATAGTCGAACGGGACCCAACTCCGTACAAAATAGAACTTTCACTTTCAAGTTGTCTTACCTCACAGGTTTAAGATAACAGTTAATGTATGTTTTGTCACACGACCACTAGATCACATTAATGAACCATCAGCTATTGGATGTCTAACATTTGGTAACTTTGATACGTAAACTTAGAGCAAACCCCCAACATTTTACCATTAGTAAAAAGGGATCTTTTATGTGCACCATTCCAAAAAACAAGACAGCATATATCGCGGTCTTTGGTATATACCAGACGTGTTTTTTTTTAAATAAATGCATTTTTGTGTAGTGATATATAGAGTTTCTTCTGTATTGTTCGGAAGTAATAACCAGGTGGGGTTTTTCAGTGAAGATTTACTACGTATTTGCAAAACGTACACTGATTTGAGAAAAACAAACAAACAAACGACAACAAACAAACAAAAGAAAAAACCCTAACAAACAAAAGACAAACCAAAATTCCAAAGAAACAAAAGCGAAACAAAAACAAAACAAAAGCTAAAGCAAAACAAAAACCCACACAAATAAACAACAAAACAAAACAAAAACATATCCAAAAAAAAACAAATATCCAACCAACCAACAAACAAACCCAACAACAAATGTTTATTTTTTATTATTGATAAACATTTACATTTAACACTAGCCATAATTTTTGTTACGCTGATGTCTACAAATGCTTCTATACCATGTTTCTGTAGCACAACAAAGTTAATTATTTCTTTTTAATAACGGTACTGAATGAAGCTTATCTTGCCTAGGGCTCACATTGGAACAAATTGTGGTTTAGCTAATTTTCAGATATGTAGAGCATTTCCTTTAAAATTACTAAAATGTGGCTAATTTAAATAATAGTTTATTAGCCAAATACTAAATGTTGTACGATGATGACGTCAACGCTCTCCAACCTTGACATGGTCAGATTGTGCTGGGGATAATCAATGTATATTCTTACACACCCGTTGGTGAGAACATCATTCGTTATTTTTGTTAAGACATGCTTGTTAACACATGTACGTGTGTTAACAATTTCAAGACATACGACTGGATGCTCCTAGGTCATGGCCAGGCCACCAATGTCATACATCCAGTAAAAAAACAGCACGGTCGAAATCGATTACACTGTGACGTATAGGTAACCAGACAATCATTCGTTTGTGACGCGTAAGTTAGCTACAAGGACAAGGGATGTAAATCAGTTTGAGTCGAAAAATATGTTAAAATTGGCTTAAAACCTGATTTTTGAGAATATGTAAGAAATAGAATAATACATTCGTGTCCGTTAGATAACATTTATCTTACAACTCGTTGTTTAAAAACGTATCCAACTCACTTTTGCTCGTTAGATAGATTTTAAAACAACTCGTTGTGAGATAAATGGTATCTAGTGGACACTCATGTATTATTCTCTATTTAAAAAACAACAACACACAAAAAACCCCACACAAAAACCTCCACCAATAACACACAAAAACACCCCCAAAAATGCTGTAGCCAATTAACAATTGTCTAACTTGTCAATGGACAGGATGATCCCTGCTCGTCTTTTAAGCGATATAATAAGTGGCATGTTCCAGACATACAATAATTCGCGGCAGTATAATTTCACTGCATCAGTAACATTGAGTCCCGGTTATTTCTTCAGTTCAAACATTAGTATTCGGGTTAAAGTCATAGTTAAGGTTAATTTCAAAATCAGAATTAAACATTTCTAGAGTACGTTTCATTCTTGGATATACGTGTAAACAAGCGGACTCAAAACACTATGATAAATACGTCGTTTAGTGAAAGAAGAAATCCGCTCGCTTCACATAAGTTATTCTTTATTCATTAAACACACCATGAGAACTACTTGCTTTTATCTAATTTTAGTCGGACGATCTACAACTAAGCAAGCCCGTAGGAACGGTATCTGAAAAGGAGGACGGGGGTGGGGGCGCACAACTTCTAATGAGAGAACAATCTCTAGTCAGGAAAAGCCAGATTTTGTTTATAGGGTAGGACCAAAAAAAACCCGTACATTTTCGTCTTCAAGTGGGGGGCATGCTCCCCCACCCCCTCCCCAGTTCCTACGTAACGAAAACCACTGATTCGGCTAACTTACAAAAAAAAAAGAAACATTTTACACATTTTTACATTCTGCATCGTATGTGGTCTAGAGTTTTAAAAGCACTGAATAATGATATGGCAAAATAAGAAGGAATGGTATCAGTTAGGCAAAAAAACAGGTTTTTAAAAATACATGGAATTTGTAATAGTTGCTTTGCTTTCTTTCGTTACAAAAACAGTCTCGAGATACGGAAGACGCTCGCTATCCTTTATCAGGTTAAACATCAGGTTGGTTACTGACATTGCGTGCACCCACCCGCCAGTTTTAATATATATCACTCTAAAAATAGAAAACCTCTAATACTGAGTAGATGTACGTAAGTATTATCTCCCTCACCCCCATCCCTCCCTCCTCTACATAAAACCAAACAACACTTAATAGGCATATTGCGTAATGCACGTACCGCAACCACAGTTTATTCCATAAAGAACATTATAATGGGGTGAAAAAAATTGTTTTGTTTAACGACACCACTAGAGTATATTGATTTATTAATCATCGGTTATTGGATATGAAACAGTTCGTTTTAAATTTAGTCTTTGAAAGGAAACCCGCCAAAAAAAAATATCCATTAGTAGCAAGGGATCTTTTATATGCACCATCCCACAGACTGGATAACACATACCACGACCTTTAATATACCAGTCGTGGTGCACTGCTTAGAGCGTGAAATAGCCCAATGGACATTACAATGAAAACTCAAGGAATAAATACGCATCTGCAGACAACAACAACCGAAAAAAAAAAGAAACAGAAAACCAACAACAAAAACCGACACCCCCCCCCCCCCCCCCCCTCCAAAACAAAAAAAAGAAAAAAAAAAAGAAAAGAAGAAGAAGAAGACGAAAATACACATAACGAAACAACCTCCTGATTTTGGCGTAACATAAAACGTCTCTCTGCTGCATTGCATTTGCGGATTACATCTTAGATTATACGAAATGAATTTCAAAACCATCGATAGCTTATCAAGATTACCGGGGTTACAATCAGAATGTTGCAGAGACAGGTGCGCTTCCTGTCAGTTTTAGACGTCTTCAAGGTCATCTGCAAAGGTCAAACTTTCACTTTTTCATTCTCAGTTATTTTCTTTTCCGCCCCCGCGCATGTGTTAATGTCGTCCTGTTTCACAAACAATAAACGCGATTGGTTGATGGGATGTCAAGTCCGTGAACACAGACGAGGTTTGAACATGGCGGAACATATTTTCTGTCTCATTAGTAAGTAATACGAGTAACATTAAAATACATTCAAAGCTTAATCTGAGGAAAACTAGTAGCCCAAAAGCTGTCTGGTTTCAGACAGACAGACAGACAGACAGACACATTCTGTAGTTACGTCTCACCATGTGTACAGATTAAAATAAAAACTGGATTTCAACAGTAATAATACAATAATACAGCAGTAAAAGTACACACGCCACTCCTATTGAGTTATGAGACACTCTAAAACCTATTAAAAGACTATCAAAACTATTTAAAAAGTATTGTATTTACAGGTAGTAAAACCAAAACCCCTAAAATATGTATATGTCTATATGTATAAAACGAATCTTTGACGGCGTAATAAAAATAAGATGGCAAATTTTGGCTATAATTTTAACAATATCCTGGTGGCTTAAAAGTAATTACTGTTTTTCTTTATCTAAAAGGTTATTAAAGTTTACTACAGCAGCTACTGCCTTTTTCATACTCTAATGTCATCATAAAGAGGACAGTGAATAAGAACATGTTCTTTAGATTCTACGTAATTAAGACAGTTAAAACAGGTTCTTTTGTGAATCTCCAAATTATGTGAACAAAGTCGTTTCGGCAGTGACAACATACTTACCATTAGTTATTTATTTATTTCTTGTTTGTTTCTTTTGTTTTGTTTTGTTTGTTTGTTTGTTGTTGTTGTTGTTACCAATTTTGAGTTTTTCTTCATATTTATAAATTTGTTTCTTTTGTATCAATACTATTCGCAGATCTGCCTTTAAAATGCTCCTTGTCCCTTCCTGAATTACACTCTGTCTCTTTTTCGTTCTCCTTTCACCATGCCCCTCACCTTTCTGTCGCTTTCTTTCTTTTGTCATATGTGTGTTCCCCTCTCTCTCCCTCCCCCTCTCTCTCTCTCTCTCTCTCTCCCTCTCTCTCTCTCTCTCTCTCTCTCTCTCTCTCTTCTCTCTCTCTCTCTCTCTCTCTCTCTCTCTCTCTCTCTCTCTCTCTCTCTCTCTCTCTCCCTTCATCCCTCCCTCTGTCTCTCTCTCCCCCTCTCTCCATGTCTGTCTCCGTCTGTCTGTTCGTGTGTGTGTGTCTCTCTCTCTCTCTCTCTCCCTCCCCCTCCCCCTCTCTCTCTCTCTCTCTCTCTCTTCTTTCCTCTCTCTCTCTCTCCCTTCATCCCTCCCTCTGTCTCTCTCTCCCCCCTCTCTCCATGTCTGTGCTCCGTCTGTCTGTTTCGTGTGTGTGTGTCCTCTCTCTCTCTCGTCCTCTCTCCATCCTCCTCTCTCCCTCCCTCTTCTCTCTCTCCTCTCTCTCTCTCTCTCTCTCTCTCTCTCTCTCTCTCTCTCTCTCTCTCTCTCTCTCTCTCTCTCTCTCTCTCTCTCTCTCTCTCTCTCTCTCTCTCTCTCTCTCTCTCTCTCTCTCTCCCCTCCCTGTCTCTGTGCCTAATCCGCCCGTTTCCTTCCTCCCCGCCCTTTCCTTTACATTTGTTTTCCTAACACCATCAACGCATTCTGTTTTCCTGTCGATCGACTCATAGTTGTGTACTACTGTTCTTCATCTTTAGCACATGGATAATTTTATATGTGGAAAAATTACTTATGAACCAAAAGTATCGTTTGATATCTAACCCCGATATTTTATTCTCCATGTTGACCTAGTTTTCCCATTAAGTAGAGCCACCTGATATTGTTTCCATCTCATGTTGCTATAATGCCTCTAACTATTTTTATAAAATAAAATAAAAAATAATACGTTACTATAATATCGGTCAGTAACAATGGGGAAAACTAAAATAAAACTAAAACTAAAAAGGAATATTTGGGTCAAACATGATTTAAGAGGACATAGATCAGAACTCATATTTCTCAATGTTTGGCAAAGCGTAACAATATTCCCATAGACTGGTACCGTTGTTCACTAATAATGAAATGGCGACAGTCACATCGCCAAGAATTTATTAACGATGATATAAATTTCCAGATGACAAATTATTTCTTTATTTCTACTTAATCCTGGTTTTAGAAGATAACAGAGGCCCGAAACTGTGAAAACCACGGTGATTATATTTCACAGAGATCGGAACATCCCAACAACTGGGGGTAGGTCATATATTAATTCACCTTTTTAACTAGGGGAATGTATAATATTTAGTTATAAGACCAGGGCCCCGTTCCACGAAGCGATCTTAGCCCTAAGATCAACTAAGTGCATAGGGTGGCTATGCGCTTAAGGTAATCTTAGGGCTAAGATCGCTTCGTGGAACGGGGCCCTGGGGCCTAATTCACTAAACTCTCGCAACTTTGCGATCTCGCAGTGCAATGCTAAAAGAATTGCAAAGAGGATGCTTTGTTGTCTAGCAGAGCCTATTAAAGATACCTTTGTGAATTAGGCCCCAGTGCTGATTTCACACACACACACACACACACACACACACACACACACACACACACACACACACACACACACACCTCCTCCGAAACATACAAAAAGACGGGAATGTGTCACTGACGTCACACAGTTGCTTAACTGTTTCTTTTTATACATTGCTTTCAAATGTGCACAATCATCAGTTTACCCTTCGTGAGATAAAGCATATTATGTAATTCATGACATTTAGATACTATGTATAGTTATGAAACTGTGTACAGATTCAAAGTTTGTTTTGTTTAACGACACCACTAGAGCACATTGATTTATTAATCATTGGATATTGAATATCAAACATTTGGTAATGTTTTACTCTTAGTCTTAGAAGAAACCCGCTACATTTTCCCATTAGCAGCCAGGGCATCTTTTATATGTTATTTTCCACAAACAAAACAGCACATATTATCACGGTCTTTGATATACCAGTCGTGGTGGTGTAGTTGGAACGGGAAAACCCAATCAAAGAATGTGTCTATTGAGATAGTTCGATCCTACGACGCAAGCCCCTCAGGCGAGCGCTCTAACCACTGAGCTAGATCCCGACTCTGTGTTAAGATATAGTCATTATCTTAAGAACAGCCTTTGCTTTGCAAGCTTTGTACACTTCAACGCCTAACAGTCCCTAGTGTTTTCCTAACAGCCGCTCCTAACACCCCATATTCTCACAGTTCCGCCACTGGATCACAAAAATTCCTGTAAGCCATAAAACGAAAATAAAATAAGCATCCTCCATTTTTGTCTCAATATACAATAGCCGTGAGAATGCAGATAACGTCATACTAAAATTATTTACCTATCTCTTATTTTTATCTCCGCTGGACATTCATGTACATTCTTTGAACACCAGTCTACTATTTATGCTGTAAGGGGTCATTTAGGGATTCTGTTGTGCTTCTAAAAACATCGGCGATTCCGTTTTTATAGTTTCCTGTTATTCTGCGATATGTTTCCAGAAATAGTGATGGTGATAAAATATGTAGCCCCAGTGGCTAAGTGTCTGCTGATTGTGTCCGCTGACCACTGATTTATGTGGTTATGTATCGTCTGTGATACGATGTGATAATATTGTACGAAAACATGTTGTTTTGTATGTCCTACATTAGGAGGGTGCGCAAGCATGGGGAAAAAACGAGCTATTTTTATTTAATAAAGAAAGAAATGTTTTATTTAACGACGCACTCAACACATTTTTTATTTACGGTTATATGGCGTCAGACATATGGTTAAGGACCACACATATCTTGAGAGGAAACCCGCTGTCACCACTACATGGGCTACTCTTTCCGATTTGTAGCAAGGGATCTTTTATTTTCGCTTCCCACAGGCAGGATAGCACAAACCATGGCCTTTGTTGAGCCAGTTATGGATCACTGGTCTATGCAAGTGGTTTACACCTACCTGTTGAGCCTTGCGGCGCTCTCACTCAGGGTTTGGAGTCGGTATCTGGATTAAAAATCCCATGCCTCGACTGGGATCCGAACCCAGTACCTGTCAGCCTGTAGACCGATGGCCTGCCACGACGCCACCGAGGCCGGTCTCCACTAATAGCCACCCCACAGACAGGGTGGCCCATAATACAATCTTTGATTTACCCGCTGTGGAGCACTAGTTGCATCGTTGAACAAAATAAATTTTAACAAAATAAAACAAAACAGATTTCAACTTTTCCATTAGCCGATGATTAGTTAATCAATGTGATCTAGTGGTGTCGTTAACTAAAACCGACATTTTCCTTATTTACATGATACACAGTAGCTAACGGACATCGATAGAGGAAAATCATTTAGGTTTATGATAAACAACAAACACGCACTCACACACGCACACACACTCACACGCACATACACTCACACGCACACACACACACACTCACACGCACACACGTACTCTCTCTCATACACACTCACACACATACACACGCACGCACACACACACATACACTCACACACATACACATACACACACACACTCTGTCTGTCTCACACACACATAGACACATACACACACTCACACACGCACACTCTCACAAACACACAAACAAACACACACACACACATACACTCACACTAACACACACTCTCACACACACATATACATACACATACTCACACACGCACATACATACACACACACACTCACATAGACTCACACATACATTTGCCATAAATCAGCAAGACGCAGATTCCATTTGTCTGTAATTCGTCTATGAATACGTATATGTAATTCACAATGCATACACTAATCTGATACGCAGATGCGTACTGAGACGCGCAAATAAAATGTACTCCACCTATTTGCATAGAAATTGATTGTTACGGATTATACATAGGAATACGCATATGGATTTCGGACAAAGGGAATTTGCTTCTACAAGAAGTACACGTATTATACTATCATTTAATATACACCTGAAATATTTTATCACTGGCGTAGGAAGCGTGGGTGGCGGGGGCAAGGGAGCCATGTGTCCCCTCTCACACACACACACAATGTTTTTCAGATATTTGCTTTTTATATGCTTTATAATAGTATAAAAGTGTGCCACCCCACAGACAGGGTGGCCCATAATACAGTCTTTGATTTACCCGCTGTGGAGCACTAGTTGCTTCGTTGAACAAAATAAATTTTAACAAAATAAAACAAAACAAATTTTAACTTTTCCATTAGCCGATGATTAGTTAATCAATGTGATCTAGTGGTGTCGTTAAAGAAAACCGACATTTACCTTATTTACATGATACACAGTAGCTAAGTGACATCCATCGAGGAAAATCATTTAGGTTCATGATAAACAACAAACACGCACGAACACACGCACGCACACATACTCACACGCACACACGTACTCTCTCTCATACACACTCTCTCTCTCACACACACACACACGCACGCACATACACTCACACACACTCTCTCTCATACACACACATACACACGCACGCACACACACACACATACAAACGCACGCACACACGCACACACACACATACACTCACAAAGACTCACACATATATTTTCCATAAATCAGCAAGGCGCAGATTCCATTTGTCTGTAATCCGTATATGAATACGTATATGTAATTCACAATGCATACACTAATCTGATACGCAGATGCGTACTGAGACGCGCAAATAAAATGTACTCCACCTATTTGCATAGAAATGTATTGTTACGGATTATACATAGGAATACGCATATGGATTTCGGACAAAAGGAATTTGCTTCTACAAGGAGTACACGTATTATACTATCATTTAATATACACCTGAAATATATTTTATCACCGACGTAGGAAGCGCGGGTGGCGGGGGGCAAGGGAGCCATGTGCCCCCCCCCCCCCCCCCCCCTACACACACATACACACATTTTTTCAGATATTTGCTTTATATTTGCTTTATAATAGTATAAAAGTGTGTAAATATAAAAGTGTGCCTCCTACTTTTTGGCATCTTCCTACGCCACAGTGTATATTATTCTTCGCATCTACTGATAATTGAATACGTTAATTGAATAAGAGAAACGCCTAGACTATCTTATAACATAGCGGGATTCAGATTAATACATACATTGGGTGGGCCCATCGGGACACCGTGTTTCACATTTACAAAAACGACTACATCTCGCCACTGGTGTTGTCACTCCCGTACGTAACGTATACTTTAAACCATATTCACACTCAGGCCGCTGTGAATAGAGCGTGTAGTAAACTAATTTCGTACGTCAAAAACGTGGCGCTGGATTCGGTAACCGAGGCGTGATCGCATGGGCTGACATTATGTTTGTTCGTCTCGTGGATCCGTATCGCCTTACCAGAGGGGCGCTGTACTGGGATTAACTGTCACATTGTCTACGGAAAGCTGTTACGGAGGGAATTTAAACGTCTGAAGCCAGCTCCTGAAGGTCTAACACGTCTTGATGGCACAGTGACCAAAAAAAAAAGAAAAAAAAAGAAGTTTGGTTTGTTTAACAACACAACTAGAGCACATTGATTTATTAATCATCGGCTATTGGATATCAAATTAGGTAACAGAACCTAAACAGTTTTTTTTAGAAGAAGCCACCTCCAGAAGGTCTAACACGTCTTGATGGCACAATGACCAAGACAAAATTGTTTTCTTTAACGACACCACTAGAGTACATTGATTTATGAATCATCCGCTATTTGATGTCAACCATTTGGTAATGTTGACAAATAGTCTTAGAGAGGTGATGGCATAGTGACTAAAAACAGTTTGTTTTGTTTAACGACACCACTAGAACACATTGATTTATTAGTCATCGGCTATTGCAAGTCAAATTGTTACGTGCGTGAGCCTAGATTGGATATAGGCATGTTAATAAAATAAACGGAATCCTTTCAGGAACCCGCTATATTGGTTTCCATGAGTAGCAAGGAATCTTTCATAGGCACCCTCCCATATATAGGGTAGCGCACAATACCACGGCCTTTAACCTACCAGTCGTGGTGCACTAGCTGGAAAGAGAAATAGTCCAATAGGCCACCAACGGGGATTGATCTTAGACCGACCGCGCATCAGGCAAGCGCTTTACCACTTGGCAACGCCCCGCCCGTACAGTGCATTTCGTTAAAAGAGGGGATCGTTCCCTACGACCGGCCTCGGTGGCGTCGTGGCAGGCCATCGGTCTACAGGCTGGTAGGTACTGGGTTCGGATCCCAGTCGAGGCATGGGATTTTTAATCCAGATACCGACTCCAAACCCTGAGTGAGTGCTCCGCAAGGCTCAATGGGTAGGTGTAAACCACTTGCACCGACCAGTGATCCATAACTGGTTCAACAAAGGCCATGGTTTGTGCTATCCTACCTGTGGGAAGCGCAAATAAAAGATCCCTTGCTGCTAATCGGAAACAGTAGCCCATGTAGTGGCGACAGCTGGTTTCCTCTCAAAATCTGTGTGGTACCATATGTCTGACGCCATATATCCGTAAATAAAATGTGTTGAGTTCGTCGTTAAATAAAACATTTCTTTCTTTCTTTCCTTTGCTTCTAATGAGAAAATCAAAATGTAATTGGTTTCGTTCTAAGTTTATGTGTCAAATTAACAATGCACTTTGAGATGATTAATCTATATTCTCCTGTGCTAACGTTAAAAAAAACACCCATCTGACTTTACGATTTAACACACCCCGACGAGTATTATGTAAACGGCGGTAATGTACAATAAGCCGTCTGTGGTAAAATACATATACAAGATCTAAAATCATACTCATCAACAATCTCATCTATACTCCCTCCATCCAGAGACGGAGGGGGGGGGGGGGGGGCGTACCCCAGTGGTAAAGCGCTGGGTTGATGCGCTGCCGGATTAGGTTCGATCACCGTCGGTGGGCCTATTGGGCTATTTCTCGTTCCAGCCAGTGCACCACGACTCGTATATAAAAGGCCGTGGTAGGTGCTATCCTGACTGTGGGATGATGCATATAAAAGATCCCTTGCTACTGATGAAAACGTGTGGCGGGTTTCAAAATTATATGTCAAGATTACCTAAATGTTTGACACCCAATAGCCGATGATTAATAAATGAATGTGCTCTAGTGGTGTCGTTAAACAAAACAAACTGTTTTCAACTATACCCCATCCCCGTGCCTCTGTTCTGTTACGTTTGGTATCTGAAGGCGACGTCACACGATACGAGTGTCTCATACAAGAATAACCACGAGAAACGCCGATTGTGACAAGACAACATTACATTTTCATCGGTTTGTTATACAATCGGCTATTCTCGTACAAAGCACTGGTACCGTGTGGCGCTGCCTTAAATCTGATATAAAACATGGGACCAATGAATGCATTTCTAAATAGCAGCGATACATTTAAGAACATGGGCGTCACAGAATTCATACATGTGTCCACATAACGAGGATAGTGGTATGAAGAAAAGAGCGACGCAGCCGAACAATAGAACGCTTAAAAGTCGCACATGCTCCTGGTTGTGTAGGCGGATAATTTTCCGATTAGAACATTCTTAACATGCTCGCAACAACAAACATGAAATAAAATACAAGAATTACGTTCGTACGGAATTCACCTTTGTGTACGCCACTTTATTAAGGGATGGAGGAACGGAGAAACTAGGAGGGAGAGAGCGAGAGAGAGAGAGAGAGAGAGAGAGAGAGAGGAGAGAGAGAGAGAGAGAGAGAGAGAGAGAGAGAGAGAGAGACAGAGAGATAGAGAGAGACAGAGAGAGACAGAGAGACTGAGGGGGGAGGGAGAGACAGAGGGGGGTTTGTTCTTTTGACACATCATAGGCTATTTAATGTCAAACATTTGATAAATCTGACATTTGGTTTAAGAAGTCTTTGATATGCCGATCATGGTTTGGACGCAAAATACGAAAAGAGAGAGGTAGCATAAGCACACAAAAATTTACATGCATACAAAAATATAGACAGAGAGAAAGTGAAAGACAGACAGACAGGCAGACAGACAGGCAGACAGACAGACAAATAGAAAGAGAGACAGATACAAATACAAATTCAGATAGAAGATGAGCAGACGAGCGAACAAAGAAATAGCATATATATAAAAAGGACAACAAGTATCCCATAGGCCGACAAGTATATATTCTAAACCTATGTAAGCCTGTGACATATCAGCTAGTATGACACGACATATAATTATATTGTAAACCTATGTAAGCCTGTGACATATCAGCTAGTATGACACGACATATAATTATATTGTAAACCTATGTAAGCCTGTGACATATCAGCTAGTATGACACGACATATAATTATATTGTAAACCTATGTAAGCCTGTGACATATCAGCTAGTATGACACGACATATAATTATAACATATGTGTAGACACAGCCCATGTCCGACGACCAATGACTTATGCCCCGTGCTCTAATTTCACCACGTTCTTTAAGGTCGATTTGTTGTTTGAAATTACATTGTGTAGTAAATTAGGTTTTCGTATCTCCACCTTTGTACACGTACAGTGCTAATCTAGGGTCTGAATCGAGGCTATCTGCGCTGACAAACTGCCTGCCATTTACGTTGTCAGTGCTTAATGACTTGGAGTCTCCTATCTGATGAACGAACCCCGCGGGTCGCCAACAGGAGCCGTGGGTGTACAGAGAGAGACGATGACTTTAACAGTTTGCCTTGTTGGTGGTAATGGTTATTTAAGGTTGCGTTGTACCCAATTAAAAATTTCTGTGTCAAAGTTCGAGGTGCATCGTGAAATATTTACGGTTAAAGTTATAGTTTGGTTTATTTAACGATACCACTAGAGCACATTGATTTATTAATCATCGACTATTAGATGACACACATTTGGTAATTTTGACATATAGTCTTAGAGAGGAAACCCGCTACATTAATCCATTAGTAGCAAGTGCTCTTTTGTATACATCATCCCACAGACAGGATAGTACACACAAATACAAATCGTGGTTCACTGGTTATAACGAGAAATAGCCTAATGGGACAACGACGGGGATGAAACCTACCTTGACCGCACATCAAGCAAGCTCTCTACCAGTGGGCTACGTCCCTCCCCAAAACGGTTTACTGCGTACATACATGTATGAACGACAACACTGTTATCCATCATCAAAACCGTATGTCTGTACAACCCTGAGTCGAATAGGCATTGTGCAAAATAGTGGTTGATTCCATGAATCTCTAAGTAGTGTCTCGACTAGAAGAAAACAGCCACTCTCGAGAATATCATTTACTGGACAATACGTCCTTCGTTCATCGCTCAAAGGGGACTGCCATGCCCAGACTAGTTTACTAAATCAAACCTAGCACCGGACATTGGATTAGATATAGTTGTTATGGCAGACACTAAACGATCACGGTCAAAACAGTGATGCTATCAAGTGTTCGCGAAAGGTGGGCATATTCTGCCCCACCGGTGGCACCAGTCATGAGTACTGTCACCACATCAAGTACATCACTTCATCTAAAAAAAATGTGGAAGAGTTTCACAAAAGAGATGAAAAAAAAATATCACACCAGTTCAAAATGTGGAATAGCATCAGACATCAATTTGGTCTGTGATACATCGCATTCAGATATACTAGTATTGTCATTTTACTTCGTAAAGGCGAAGTGGGTCGTATTACTTGGAATATGAAATTACTGATAATTCCTTGAGCGGAATATCGATATCTGAACAACATACACTGGATGATATTATAATAATCTCTGTAGCAGTTAACAAACCCTTTCACAACTGGGTAATATTTTGTTTTCATTTCTTTACATGGTGGGGGAGTTGTTATAGGTTTTGTTTGTTTGTTTGGTTTGGTTGTTTTGGGTTTGTTTTGGGGGATTATTATTTTTTTTTTTTTGTGTGTGTCTGTGTGTGTGTGTGTGTGTGTGTGTGTGTTTTGTGGTGTGGTGTTTTTCGGGGGGCAGAGTTGCATTGTTTTATTCGGGTTTATTTTATGTAGTTTTTTTTCTTGGTATAAAAAGGTCGTACTAATATCAGAGAATTGCGTAATACATTTTTATTCCTAATATATAGTCGCGAAATTTTTTTCCTGTACACCAAATAAATGAATACAGAATTGCATTTACTTGAAATCTGGTCACGAAAAGGTCACAAAATTATTGGATAACCATTCCCTTCGCTATTCCAGAGGTATTCTATCAAATATAAGTGCTCTTCACGCTTTGTGAGCACAACTTACCTTATGCGTATTTCGAGACACGTGATCATGATTGATGTCATTATTCTTATCATTGGACCACAAAGCGACTGTATGGCTTCTCATCACTCAAAAAATCACTTTGATTGGTATCTGATTGTCATCAACGTGATGGCACACATGTCAGAAAATGAATGTCTTCGAGCGATTGGTATGCTTGGAGTTGGAATTGCACTAAACATTGTTGTTAGATGTCATATTGTTCATTGGTGTTCATCTGAACACCATAACAGTAGCTGTGGAGATATTATCAACAGTTAGGAGTACTAGAGATCGTCTGCGTTTAGGGAACCTGCGTGTGACGTCACGTTTGCAAAATGCATATATCAGGCTAGTACACCTACAGGATCATTTGAAAACGTCATGTCCGGCATCCCCAAACTTCGCTGAGTTGTGGTCAATTAGTAAAAGAAATATACTCAACCAGTTACGTAATCACAAAATACGACCACGACCTTTCAGCAATACGGTACGACATCATCAGCGACGCTTCAAGCATGGTGTATATACCAATTTAGGTTCAGATATCAGGACTGGTCGACCATACTTTTTACAGATAAATTTTTTCGTGAGTATATATTATGATATTGACGATACCGACACACACTCAGGTAATAACGTCTTATCTATTTAATCTAAACTATTTATGAGTATGTGAAAGGGAGTTGTGTTATTAAACAAACATAACCGCTTCTTTTTTTATTATTTCATTGTGCTGTTTTCTTTTCACGTGCATGTTGAATATTTTCCATATTGACACGAGGTCCATGTGCCTCAGAATACCAGCGCCTTAAATGCAAGCGAGCAGGTTTTTGTTACCAACAATCGCCGGACGAGTATGCCAGTCCATGGATGACTTGGCGCTATGAAAAGAAACTGTTGTGTGAACAATGTTTACCTACATTCGCGTTAAACACGAGAATGGCGCATATGAGGGAGAATTAGCGAGGAATTCACGCAGTAATAACCTTCACTTGTGTAAACATTACGCGCGGCCCTTAAGTAGTTCCATTGCCGTCGTGTCATGATGCACTCTTACAGGACTTGTATGCTTTTCACAAAGAAAACTTTGTGGATCAAATCTATATATACTTAGCAGATCGCGGGATCTGAATAGGTACAACAAAGTCATCATGACCCACCTTTTAAGGCTTATTAGAACACCGTAGGTGGTGGGATCGTTTCACAGTGGCTATCGACCGGCCTCGGTGGCGTCGTGGTTAGGCCATCGGTCAAAAGGCTGGTAGGTACGGGTTCGGATCCCAGTCGAGACATGGGATTTTTAATCCAGATACCGACTCCAAACCGTGAGTGCTCCGCAAGGCTCAATGAGTAGGTGTAAACCACTTGCACCGACCAGTGATCCATAACTGGTTCAACAAAGGCATTGGTTTGTGCTATCCTGCCTGTGAGAAGCGCAAATAAAAGATCCCTTGCTGTTAATCGGAAAGAGTAGCCCATGAAGTGGCGACAGCGGGTTTCCTCTCAAAATCTGTGTGGTCCTTAACCATATGTCTGACGCCATATAAAATGTGTTGAATGCGTCGTTAAATAAAACACTTCTTTCTCGTGTCCTGTCCTTTTTATTTATTGGGTCAGGGCGAGAAAGTATTCTATGTTACATATTATAAATGGTCGCGAAGATCTTTAACACGTTTTTGTTTTGTTGGTTTTTGGAGGTGTTTTGGGGTTATTGTTGTTTTGTTTTGATTTGGGGAGTTTTGTTGTTGTTGGGTTTTTTTGTTGTTGTTATTTTTTTTTTTTGGGGGGGGGGGTGAGAGGGTAGGTGGGTTTGTGTGTGTTTGCTTGCTTTTTGTGGATGGGGGTATTTTTGTTGGTATTTTTGTTTTTGTTTTTGTGGTCTTTTTATATATTTTTATTTTTTTATCTGATGATTAGTACTTTAAGCAAATATTGCACCTGTCGAACAGGTTGGGACTATTATTATATCCATATCCAGTTAGATAAGTACATGGTGACACGCCCAGAGCCGAAAGAGAATGGACTGTAGAGCGGGTTCAGTAGTCAATTTACTGAATAGACAAATGACTTAAACCAGTATAAAACATATGGAATAAGCTTCTCCTTCAGCTCAAATGATAACCACTGGGCCAAACAGGTTCACTCTGGTACGCCTTGTTTTTTGTTACATGACTAACACCTATTATTTATGTTATATATTGTTCTTCTATTTGTGTCTGCCGGTAACAAAACCAGAGCTTCTGTATCATGTCTGCAAACAAGAACTTCAAAGGAAGTGATGACATGTAGCAACACACCTTCCTGCGAAACAGATTCTCTGTAAAACACACACAATTTCCCAGCTGTCATCGCTCTTGTGCAACAAACTGATATGCATACCGGTTTCGCAAATAGATTGAGTTTATTCCAGTTGCCCTAACATGCATGGCAACAGTAATAATAATAAAACAAATAGATTCAGCTTATTCCAGTTGCCCTAACATGCATGGCAACAATAATAATAATAAAACCTAAGAACTATATAGTGTCTTTGTACGCTGGGACATGGCTGGAACGGTTCCAGGGGATTCTGAAGGATTGCATGATCCTCTTCTGTCCTTGGAACGTATATAGATGCACAGCGTTAGGTGAAGATGACATTCGCAGTGTACATGTGGCCTCAGATTACAGTTATCTTCCCATTTGGTTGTCCAAAATCCGGAAGTTTCACCGCGCAAGTAGTCTGCTGTTTGACTGTGATTATTTCATGGCAGACAGCTATGAAGTGGCAACTGTTTGACTGAAGTGACAGGGGATAGCATGTAGTTTGTAAACATGTGTAACTTGTTGACATTGAAGACTTGTTTGTGGTAATTCCGGCCCATGCAAAAGTAGTGCTTTTTGTGTAAAATGGGTGTACTCCGGCCTGGTTTAGAGGGTGTGTCTGTTTAAACCAATATGCTGGGAGAAAGAGCTGGACAACAGGGGTTGTCCTTTTCAGGGTATGTGTCCCCCATGCAGGCAAGGTACATACAAAACTTCACGGGCCTGCTGATATTAATAAAAATGTTATAGCCACTAAGGCTATATAGAAACATATAGCGAAATTAATTGTGGTCTGAGGCCTGATATAGTTCACACATTACACCGGTTAAAGGCTGATTCTGATGAAAGTATTATAACCAGAGAGGTGAAATTACACAGACTGATTGTGCATACCACAAGGAATATGAAAACTAATTTATTTATTTTCTAAATATTTTATTAAATTAAAAAAAACATTTTTTTTTGAATTATTAAAAATTAAAATTAAAATTTCAACTTTTAAATTTCAGTATCCTCCAAAATAGCATAAGATGACCTCTGATGTTACTACAGGTTGTTGCAATATTTTTTAACAGTTTTGAGCTAATAATTTGGTAAAAAAGAGCAAAAGTTGGATTTTGTTAGTCAATATTGAGATTTAATTTTTTTACATATTGAATTTTAATGAGTTTCTCAATTATTGCAATTGGACAGAAGATCTAAATATAATGAATATATCACTACTAAATGTAATTAAACACTTTAAATAAATAGTATACAGTTTTTAACAAGATTAAGTACTCTAATAATACATTTCACCTACATTTATGTAAATTACACACTTCAGTCATTTTTCAAAAATGGTCTTTTTATCCTTAGAAAATCTAATAGGCTAATATTCTATGCTGTCTGAATGTATTTATTGTGTTCAGTAATCAGATGCTGGTATACTTGTCAAGTTTATTGCAGAAAATGTGCCAAAAAGGTTAACATTTGGCTTGTAATACATATGGCAGAATAATCCATAATGCATATTCAGTGGTCATTACTACAAACATCCTTCCAATCAAGAAATACTACACTGAGGTATCCCAGACACTGGCACATGACTACACTTGTTAACAGTTTATCACTGGAAACTGAAAAATATATGGTGCAAAGTACCTCTTGGTAGGATTTATATCAGCATTTTGTGACAAAATCTTCATTTTCAAAGTGTCGTCAACAAAAAAAAAAATATTATGGTGTATACCTAAGTAATATCTGTAGGGCATATTCATATTAATATGCATTTATATGGACTGTTTTGCCTTTTGCAAAGTGGCTACATGTCTAATACAGTAAATGAAGTAGATTAAGTAAATACAGCAGGTCAAAATTGAATATGAGGCCTATCATGTCTAATTTTCCCTGAAATTAGTGTGTAAACATTTGTTGCAAATGGCCCCAATTTTGTGACTTTCACCATCCCTCTGACACATTTCTAATAATGTATCATGAATTCAGTCACCATATCTTTACTAAGCCTCCACTTATCATATCTAAAATGCAAAATTTTACAGTTTTAGATTTTTTTGTTTCTCAAAAATTTAAATTTAAGTTTAATATTTAATTAAAAATGAAGTAAAATCTAATGATTTATTTTTTTTTTTTTCCTTTAAATATTTCAAAATCTTTCCAAGACAACACTGTGCAGATAGAACATATGTAGAAGAAAAAATAGCTGCTCATTGTATGAAGAAATTCCAAAATTTGATAAAGTTATTACATTTTGAAGTTGGTGTCCCTCAAGTTTCCATTGCTAAAATTGGCCATGGCAAGGCACTGTGGTAGGTGTTTTAACACAGCCTCTGTATACTCTCAGTTTAAAGGTGACATACCGATACTTGCTGAGCATTGCTTTAATATGTATATCATTGGAATGCATTAGTGTGGGCCAGTTTTTAGGGGAAAAAATGGACTGATAGGCCTCAGATTACAGTTATCTTCCCATTTGGTTGTCCAAAATCCGGAAGTTTCACCGCGCAAGTAGTCTGCTGTTTGACTGTGATTATTTCATGGCAGACAGCTATGAAGTGGCACTGTTTGACTGAAGTGACAGGGGATAGCATGTAGTTTGTAAACATGTGTAACTTGTTGACATTGAAGACTTGTTTGTGGTAATTCCGGCCCATGCAAAAGTAGTGCTTTTTGTGTAAAATGGGTGTACTCCGGCCTGGTTTAGAGGGTGTGTCTGTTTAAACCAATATGCTGGGAGAAAGAGCTGGACAACAGGGGTTGTCCTTTTCAGGGTATGTGTCCCCCATGCAGGCAAAGGTACATACAAAACTTCACGGGCCTGCTGATATTAATAAAAATGTTATAGCCACTAAGTCTATATAGAAACATATAGCGAAATTAATTGTGGTCTGAGGCCATGTGGGCGGCTATATTTTCTGACTGTGCTTTTTTCTTTCTTCACCTTCGTGTGTTTCTGGGGGCGAGACGTAGCCCAGTGGTAACGCGTTCGCCTGTTGCGCAGTCGGTTTCGGATCGATCCCCTTCAGTGGGCCCATTGGGCTATTTCTCGTTCCAGTCAGTGCAGCACGACTGTCATAGCAAAGACCGTGGTATGTGCTATCCTGTCTGTGGGATGGTACATATAAAATAGCCCTTGCTACTAATGGAAAAACCGTCGTGGAGGAAGAAGCCGACGACAGCTGCGCCCATGACAGGCATGCGCTACAACAGCGTGATCTGAATGTGCACGTAAAACCCTATAAAGTACAGTAATGGAAAATGTAGCAGGTTTCCTCTCTAAGACTAAATATCAAAATTACCAAATGTTTGACATGCAATTGCCAATGAATAATAAATCAGTGTGCTCTAGTTGTGTCGTTAAACAAAACAAACTCTCGTTTAGTGTTCATCTACAGGTAGCGGTACAAGTAGTATCTCACCGGGTCAAATCTAAACGACAAAACCGTTATCCAAAATCAAGACCGTATCTATACAATGCAGAGTCGAATGAGCATTTGGCAAAACAGTGGTTGATTCCATAAATCTCCATCAAGTGCCTCGTCTAGAGGAGGACAGCGACTGTTGAGATCCTCGCCCTGTTCTACGAAACGATCTTAGCGCTAAGATGAACTTAAGTGCATAAGGTAGCTATGCGTTTAAGGTGATCGTAGCGCTAAGATCGGTTCGTAAAACGGGTCCCTGTACGAGACAATACAATGTCATCCTTCCTGCACCGCTCAAAAGAGGAGATAATTTACCGGACAATACATCATTCGTTCACCGCTCAAAATGGGGCTGCCACTCCCAGACTAATTTATTAAATCAAAACCAGTACAGGACAGAGCTCATTACAATAAATATAGCTGCGATCATGTGCACTCATGAATCACTGTCACAACTGTGGTGATATCAGGTACCTGCGAAACCTGATCATATCCTGCCCCACCGATTCGAGGTGCACCCAACTTTTCATTCCTCTGATGACGTTACCGGTCATTGGTGATACACGTGACAGTGTTTGTTGCCCTAAAATGTTGTTTCATCTAATCAGCAAATTCACGTAGTTCAATTGCAGTTAATGCCAATGTACCTAAAACTAATGTGACACTTATAATGACAATTTTTGTGTGGAACTAGGGTAATCATAGACCACTTCCTTTTTTGCCTTAAGTCTTTTTTTCTGATTTACTAATGGCAAGGGGTGGTAGTGTTTGTGATCATTGTGTATGTGTTGATTGGAGCCGTGTGTTGTGGCAGTTTTAGCCACGTGTTACTATTGTGATCCATGTGATTTGATTTGATCCACCCTGTGTGTCTTTATGCCAGACATATATTTCGGCTAAGAGTATGAATGAATGAATGAATTAATGAATGAATGTTTAACGACACCTCAGCACAAAAATACACATCGGCTGTTGGGTGTCACAAATGATAAGTAAATATCTGAGAGTATGTTTGCCTGTCTGAGTTTTCCGCATGTATGTCTGTCTGTTTCATCCCTCGTGCCCCTCACCCCCTGCCCCACCCATTCGCCATTCTCATCATGACTTTATATCAGAAGATATAGACTAACGAGTGATGACTTTATATCAGAAAGTACGGGCTAGCAATTGATGATTTATATCAGAAGATATAGGCTAACGAGTGGTGACTTCATATCAGAAAGTACGGGCTAGCGATCGACAACTTTATAT
Source organism: Gigantopelta aegis (assembly GCF_016097555.1). Classification (NCBI taxonomy): domain Eukaryota; kingdom Metazoa; phylum Mollusca; class Gastropoda; order Neomphalida; family Peltospiridae; genus Gigantopelta; species Gigantopelta aegis. Next base: position 9,139,651 of record NC_054700.1, on the reverse strand, counting down.
CTGAAGATATAGACTAACAAGTGATGACTTTATATCAGAACATATAGGCTAACGATTGATGACTTTATATCAGAAGGTACGGGCTTACAATCAACAATTTGTAACTGAAAGTACGGACTTGCGATCGACGACTTTATATCAGAAATTACGGGCTAGCGATCGACGACTGCATATCAGAAAATACGGGCTAGCGATCGACGACTTTATATCAGAAATTACGGGATAGCGATCAGATGATACGGGCTAGCGATCAACACCTTTATATCACTAAGTACGGTCTAGCGATCAGATGATATGGGCTAGTTATCGATGACATTATATCAGAAAGTACAGGATAACGATCAAGCAATATGGGCTAGCCACTTACGGCGACAAAACGACAGCATTTGAAACCCAGCGATGCAGTCACACGAGTTCATTATATGTCAGATCTTGTCTTAGATATGGTATTCGGTGACAACCGAATGTTTTGCATACCTCGCCCATTCCTCGAATGTCTGCCTCTACGGGGTATGCCGTCGCCCAACAATAGACTGGACACAACAAACAAGATTGGTGAAATATTTCAAATTCAGTCTCTTGCTTGTGCGAAAATCAAATTCACACTGAGCGCCTTTATATTCTGGCGGTATTAAAATTGGAATCCCCCATTGTGCTGCCTGCCCCCGGGTGTGTTATATGAAAACATAATTTGATTCGCCTAAACAAAGACAGCGCAAGTGTGTGCGATATATTACACCCCGAATAACTATTCTATTAAGAGACGAAGGGTATCAGGATTAACTCTAGCGTAACCGTGAAGTTCGGGAATAGAGTAAACGTTTTGCACCGGCTTGACATTCGATTGAGAGGATTTGTAGAGCTATTATGCTAGGGTCAGACTACCAACTGCCAGCACAGTGTTGGCAAACTTTCTGCTCTCACGACTTCTACGACTCTCCAGTTGCTAGTCTAAGCGTTCTTACAACTCGATTCTCGTCGTATACGACTTCTACGACGGCCGTCGTATCCGATTCAAAAGATTAATCATGCCTTGTTGATAGTCAGAGCGCGCATTACAACTCAACGCGACGCCCAGTTATTAGTATGAGCGCATTCACAACTCAACGGAACTGTCGAGTTGGCCAACTTTCTGCTGGCAGTTGACAGTCTGATACTAGCATTAGAACCACTTGTCGAACCACCATAGTAGACCCACACTCTGGTTGGGTAGAGTTTTTTTCGTGGTATGTACTATCCTGTCTTGGGAAAGTGCATATAAAAGATCCCTTGCTGCTAATGGGAAAAGTATAGAGGGTTTCGTCCAAGACTACCGAGACAAACATTAACAAATGTTTGACTTCCTATAGCCTATGATTAATAAATCAAGTGTTCAAGTGGCGTCGTTAAAGAAAACAAACTTTTAACTTTAACTGTATAGTCACTCGAGACTTGGGTTAGGGTCATGTGAAAGGACGTCTGAGAGAAGTGCTGGAGGTAACACGATCGACCCGCTGCGGTTGACCTGTTAGGGATTATCCCCATTCTGTCGTCTTTATCGACTGATCATACAAATGAATAGAAAACAGTTGTCGAAAGCATACCGATAGTAGCGAAGACAGACAGCCAGACAGGCACGGCCATACCGATTGACAAACAGACAAACAGACAGACAGACATACACGTTAATACGATTAAGGACACATTATACGTTTATACTTAAGCTATGTGACAAGTAGATGAATATGCAAACCTGTATAACATAATCAATACAATGTTATTGTAATAAAGTTTGCGATTTGAACATAAAAGTAAATTTCAACACACATGCTTGAAAACATTTACTTTGTAAACAAAGATAAAACTTACCTATACAGTACTAGGTTGACATTAAAACACTTTTCTTTGTAAAAAAACAACCCAAACAAACAAAGTTAACTTGAACTGCATTTCAAAGGAATATTTAGTACAAAGAAAGGTTAAAAAATATACAAACACGATAACAATCCAGGCACTATGTTGTCACAACTTAAAAGTCTGTTGTCCGTGGCCATGTTTAACATTTCAAATATGTCTTTGTAAATACAATGTTGACTTCTTCACAAACTAGTCTAATCTGTAAAAAAAAAAAAATCAACATTTTATTTGTAAAGACATATTTGAAATGTTAAACATGGCCACCGAAAATCGTCTTTTTAGTTACAAATAGAAAGAGCTATAGAAACCAGGCCTAGATATAACATTCTTTCTTCAATTTGGGCCCATTTATTTTTCAGTGTTTTAATGGTTGATAATTTAAAAATATTAGCACCTTTCCGACACAGCGACTTTCTTCTTTAACGGTGACCGGCCTCGGTGGCGTCGTGGTTAGCCATCGGTCTACAGGCTGGTAGGTACTGGGTTCGGATCCCAGTCGAGGCATGGGTTTTTTAATCCAGATACCGACTCCAAACCCTGAGTGAGTGCTCCGCAAGGCTCAATGGGTAGGTGTAAACCACTTGCACCGACCAGTGATCCATAACTGGTTCAACAAAGGCCATGGTTTGTTAACCTACCTGTGGGAAGCGCAAATAAAAGATCCCTTGCTGCCTGTCGTAAAAGAGTAGCCTATGTGGCGACAGCGGGTTTCCTCTCAAAATCTGTGTGGTCCTTAACCATATGTATGACGCCATATAACCGTAAATAAAATGTGTTGAGTGCGTCGTTAAATAAAACATTTCTTTCTTTAACGGTACTGCATTGCCATGTGTTTTAAATAATTAGTAAAAAGAGAGGGCATGTGCCTAGAATATGACTAGCATTTGTCTGTAAATGACAAAATAACGATATGTAAAATAGAAGCTTTCCTTAAACCGATAGCTTGAATTAATTTTTCTATACCCTTCATCTGGACGTTCATGTAATTAATTTTAGCGGGCAAAGTCAGTCATCTTAGATAAAAAAATAAAATAAAAATAAAATAAAATAAAAAAATAAGCAAAAATTAAAATGTATTAAAGATAGGAGCCGCATATTTCTAAATTTAATTTGCAAAAGTAAATAAATGTTCAGTAAGAGAAAACCCCTCTAATTTGGTCAGGTATTAAATTCAAAACCAATATACATGCGTTTCTGTTACGAAAGAATCGGACTAAAGGAACAGACACTAGTTTTAAACACTACAGCATATTTTTCACTGTTAGAGCCGTCTATGATAACTGAAATCAAACATTAATTATATTTTATTCTTTAGATTATCCATTTCCATAGAACCGAAGTGTTTCTGATCATCCTGGTGTTTGTAGTACCAAAAATAGCATTTTTCATATTTTAAAAAACCGCACGTGTGTCTGAGAAATAGCGGTTTATTGATTCGAGTTTTGGTCTATTTTTAAGAATATTTCCTGTTTTAACGTCAGAAACTCTTCTTTCATTCTATTGTAATTTTATCCAAATGAGTTACAGGTTTGTACATCAACTAAACTTAGCGTTCATTTCTTACGGGTTAAAACTAAGATCTGCACCTTTAACAAACAAACATATTAAATTTGGTTATCAAATTGTCTATCCATCGTTTTTTATGAGTTTGACAATATATATATATATATATATATATATATATTAAATGCGGTCATTAAACTAAAACAGTACAATGTGTGTATGTGAAATGCGGTCATTAAACTAAAACAGTACAATGTGTGTATGTGAAATGCGGTCATTAAACTAAAACAGTACAATGTGTGTATATGAAATGCGGTCATTAAACTAAAACAGTACAATGTGTGTATGTGAAATGCGGTCATTAAACTAAAACAGTACAATGTGTGTATGTGAAATGCGGTCATTAAACTAAAACAGTACAATGTGTGTATGTGAAATGCGGTCATTAAACTAAAACAGTACAATGTGTGTATATGAAATGCGGTCATTAAAATAAAACAGTACAATATGTGTATGAAATGCGGTCATTAAAATTAAATGGAATAATTTATATAGGTACAAGATAGACATTTGTAGACTAACGTTCAGATACTGGGCCTAAGTCTCTTTGTGATTTAGCTTCCCTTTGCTGGTGTATTTTTTAGTGTTAGTGTGGTAATGGATGTAGACACTTTATCACAGCTAACTGAATTTCAGTTGTGAGTTTAATTGGAAGTGTAGTGGACTGTGATATATCGGTCTCTTTGGCTTGATAACGTTGTCTCAACTGAGGTGGGTCTCTGCTTATCCTGGCGTAAGTTGGATGCCAGGAATAAATGAGATGTGTTGTTTTCTTCTCTCATTTTAGAATACAGAATACAGTTAATAAATGTAATGTTGCTTTGTCGATCGTGTTGTAAGTTTCTTTGTTGTTTTCTATGTATCTATCTGTCTAGCCATCCACCCGTCGATTCTGTTTTGTTCTATTATATTCTGTTGTGTTCTGTCCTTTGCCGTTGTATCCAGTTCCGTTCTGTTCCCCTGTGTCCTGTTCAGTTCTCTTCCGTGTTGTGTTGTGTTGTGTTGTGTTGTGTGTTGTGTTGTGTGGTGTGGTGTGTTGTGTTGTGTTGTGTTGTGTTGTGCGTTGCGTTGTGTTGCGTTGCGTTGCGTTGCGTTGCGTTGCGTTGTGTTGTTCTGTTATGTTGTATTTTGTTGGGTTGTGTTCTACTGTACTGCGTTGTTTTGTTTTCTGTTCTCTTTTCTGTTCTATTATATATGTCTATTGTTGATGGGACCGGAATGTATCACAATACAACTCACTTGCTGTCTCGAATTTATGACGATATACTCCCCTCATATCATTCGAAGTATGGTTGGTCACATAAAAAAGCCTTTGCCGTATACATTTCTTGCCTATATGTTCGCATCATCATCTCACTACGGGCGGGACGTAGCTCAGTGGCACAGCGCTCGCCTGATGCGCGATCGACCTAGGATCGATTCTCGTCGGTGGGCCCATTGGGCTATTTCTCGTTCCTGCCAGTGCTCCACAACTGGTGTAACAAAGGCCGTGGTATGTAGTATCCTGTCTGTGGGATGGTGCATATAAAAGATCCCTTGCTGCTAATCGAAAAGAGTAGCCTATGTAGTGGCGATAGCAAGTTTCCTCTCTCAATATTTGTGTGTGGTCCTCAACCATATATCTGACGCCATATAACCGTAAATTAAATGTGTTGAGTGCGTCGTTAAACAAAACATTTCTTTCTTTCTTTGTATCATAATAAAACAAACTTGCTGTTTCTCGAATTTATAAAGATATACTCCCCCTATGACATTCGAAGTATGGTTGGTCACACGAGAATGCCTTTGCCGTATACATTTCTTGTCTATATGTTCGCATCCTCTCTTCATTGAAACCCGACTAGAATACTGACATATAAATGAATGTTGTTTAACATACTTTATGAACTACATGATTATTTTCTTCTTTTTTCCCAGGTTTTTCATTAGAGCTCTTCTTCTAGTGTTCATTCACCTAGTCGCGGGTTTCACAAGTTCGGTAAGTACACTATTAAATAAAGTATTTGAATCATAATGCAGTAATATTCGTAGAACGCTCAAGAGTGTTTTGTAGCTTTTTTAAAGGCACGAGGAGAAATTGGAACACGTGTAGTCAATCTCAGCGCATTGCTTAATCATGCATTTAAACATAATAGTGTTGGCATTAAAGAGAAAGTTCATAACAATTTTCTTTCTTTGAATATGCATTTATGCTAGACCTTCCTTTAATTAGTAGAAAATGTTTGGTGTGTGTGGGGAGGGTGTGGGTTTTTTTGGTCCGTTTCTTCTTTTTATGGTAGGGGGCGCTTTTAGGGTGGAGGCGTGGGGTAATAACCTTTAATGTGCAACATTTGTATACGTGGCCAAGGAATATAGCCAATATATTCATGAATTTGTTTTATATATGTCTGCTTCTTTACAAATGTAGGGTATGGACGAATCACTTTAAGCTAACTTAGGGTTCCAACACTTCAAGATGTTATGAGGTGGGAAGAGATTCGCGGACCAGGAAAACAAACCACTGTGTTTTAGTATCACTGGATTGTTCATGCAAACATCCTCATTACGTACAAATTATACACCTGGAAATTAATTAAGAACCACCTGAACTGTATTGCAACCACAAAATTTGCCTAGAAATAGTTGTCGGTGCCGACTTGGGTTACATCAGACATTGAGATGTTTTACATGTTCTGTATGTATTGGGTAATTACCGAGATGGCGTGAATAAATATCTCACGAGAAGCACATCAGTGTAAGTGCAGGAAGGAAGGAAGGAAGGAAATGGTTTATTTAACGACGCACTCAACACATTTTATTTACGGTTATATGGCGTCAGACATATGGTTAAGGACCACACAGATATTGAAGGAGGGAACCCGCTGTCGGCACTTCATGGGCTATTCTTTTCGAATAGCAGCAAGGGATCTTTTATATACACCATCCCATAGACAGGATATTACATACCACGGCCTTTGATGTACCAGTTGTGGTGCACTGGTTGGAGCGAGAAATAGCATAATGGGCCCACCGACGGGGATCAATCCTAGACCGACCGCGCATCAAGCGAGCGCTTTACCACTGGGCTACGTCTCGCCACTAGTATAAGTGCAGCTCCATAGTTTATTGCAATGGCGTAGCCAGCATGAGGCAAACGAGGCGCTTGCCTCGTCTGGAATTTCCTCAGATTTATTTTGTTTTTCCCATGATACTGATATTTATTTTACAGGTCTGGGTTTTCCTCGGCGTTTTGTTTTTTTTCCTCTCTGACTACGGCCCAGTATTACCAAAAACATTTACGCATATTTACGGGGGTTGTGGTGTGTTTTTTGTTTGTTTGTTGTTGTTGTTGTTTTTGGGTTTTTTGGTTTTTTTTTTGGGGGGGGGTCTTTTTCCCAAGAATAGGTATCATTAAATAAAGACGTAACAACAGTGTTAATTGCTGTCGGTCCTTTTCAATATTTTCTGTATCTAGAGAATATTTACTTAAGTGTTTTGTATCCACGAGATGGTCACAATTACTTGCGAAATAATACGTTATATAGTCAAACTTAGATGGTGTTTAATTTATATCCAAGTGTATATTTAATTGTGGTAAACCATACTGTTGATTTCTTGGAAACAATCGTACAGGTAACAGAAACAATGTGAAAATGAAAGACCACGAAACTATTTGAATGTATGCAGATGGATTAAAACAAATCCTGTTCTCTTTCAAGACTCCACTAGATCATATTGATTATTTATAGGATGTCAACCAGTTTTCATAATTGAGACATAGTCTTCAGAGGAGACCCCGCCTCGTTTTTGTTTTCATTAGTAACTGTGAATCTTATACCTTTCGCCACAGATAGGACAGTATATACCACCGTCTTTGAGACATTGATATACCAGTTGTGGAGTCAAGTTGGAACAGCAGCAAACCAAGTGGGTCCGACGATGGGGTCCTACCCTACGTTCTAATCACCCAAGGCGAGCGCTCTACCGACTGAGCTAGACCCCACCCAAATATAGACACCTGGACACAAAACGTTTGCACAACCCTTCCACCGTTGAACCAAGTTGAAGAATACTGCTAACGCTGATGGGGGTAGACATCACCGATAGAGAACGGTGATCTATCGTCGGCTATTGGATGTAACATGTCAGACAGTTGGCAATTGTGATTATAGTCTTAGACAGAAAGAAACGATACATTTTCTATTACAGGAAACACGCAACATTTCTCTATTAGTAGCAAGGCATGTTTTATTTGTATCATCCCACAGATAGCATGGCCTTTAATACACTGGTACTGGTGCACTGGCTGGATCGAGAAGTAACCCAATGGACCTTCTGACGGAGATCGATCCTAGACCGACCGCTCATGAAGCGACCGCTTTACCACAGGGCTATACTACGTTCTCCCCCCACCCCCACCCCCACCCCCACCCACCCCCACCCTCCAATATATGCAAACACCCTTGGACACAGAACGTTTACGCAATTCTTTCACTTTTGAAGCAAGTGCAAGAATACCACTGACGCTGATTGGGTTAGACATCTGTTTTGCAATACATCACAGTGACACATGTTTTTGGAACACACAATTATTCAGTGGCTAATTTGTCTTTGGTAACCGCGTAACCTTAGTGCAGCGCTGAAAACCACTTTCTGTTTGTTTTGCTAAGAAAACGTTTGTCGCTCAACATAACCGTTTATCGCGTCGCTTGTTTTGACGTGCCACAACATATCCACGTGGGAATTGTCTTTGAGTTCAGAAACCTGTTGCGTTTATTGCATTCTTCCAAAGCGACTGTTCATTACTGTGACTAAAAGGGTTCAGGCTGCCGGTTAACCCCCAAGAGATATACGAACAAAATTGTTTCTTTTAGTTTCGAAACGTCCATAATATTATTTACTAATCTGGAGAGAACCCTTCATGATTCTGCCGGGCGGGACGTTGTCCAGTGGTAAAGCGCTCGCTTGATGCGCGGTCGGTCTAGCATCGATCCCCCGTCGGTGGGCCCATTGGGCTATTTCTCGCTTTAGCCAGTGCACCACGACTGGTATATCAAAGGCCGTGGTATGTGCTATCCTGTCTGTGGGATGGTGCATATAAAAGATCCCCTGTTACTAATGGAAAAATATAGCGGGTTTCATATCTATGACTATTTCAAAATTACCATATGTTTGACATCCAAAAGCCGATGATTAATAAATTAATGTGCTCTAGTGGTATCGTTAAACAAAACAAACAAACAAATTATGACTCTGCCGTGATTCTGTTTTGCAGCCAGCTTATTTCAGGTCCAACGCCGCCCTGTCTTCATGTATCAGCTGTATATTATTTGGTTGTGCATGCGTATGTTGACCCAACATGTAGGTCCCAAAAGTAGGTGCATGTAGGTTACAGATTGTCTTAAACGCACGCAATTACATGTATTTACAATGTTCGAGCACCCGATGGCTTCGTAATTCCAACCTTAGCATTTTCGACGACAATAGTGTTACGATCGTTTCGTGAAACGAGTCCGAAAATTATATCGCAACCAGCACTTGTTTCTGATTAGTCATCCGAGATGAATTCGCGTTCAAGTTCAGGTTCATGCACGATGTCCTGGGTACACAACTCGGCCATCTCTCGGCGCTGATTGTCGATGAACCGTTGAAACCAGGTTACATGTACCTACTTGATGGGAGCCGGTACCAGGAAGCGAACTCAGTACCTACCAGCCTTTATAGACTGATGACTTCATTCACTAAGCTACTGAGGCTGCTCGAAGAACGCGCGTTTTTCCTGTGTGGCAAATACAACTGTAGGCGGTTGTTGTTTAGCCAAAATAAGATATTTATTGCACTTCAAATAAAACTCCAAGACTCACAGTTGTTCTTGGACCGCTGCCGTGGTACCCTTTTTAACCCATTTGATACTTGTGAAATATTGAGAACACATGTACAAATATATTGCTGTATAGCTAGTTACGTTAAGTTTCCTGGCGCGTTTCTGTATTGTTTACGTTGTGAACATGAAAAAATATTTACATGTGAGGTGTGTGTTGTATTCGGTTTATTTTTATTTTTCCCCCAGTTTCTATTTTTGTTTTATTTCTGTTATTTTCTTTTCAAGCTCTACCCCACTCATCCCCCCCGTAGGTAAACACTTATATCTGTCTAAGCTGGATGATATACAACATGTGATTTTATGGGAAGGGCACAGTGGCAAACTAGGTATGGCACCACACTCGGTTTTGTTTTTTTGCCGTCGACCAAGTTCGATTTTTGTGACACAAAGGCAAAAAAAGGAGGCCAACCACGGCACTTGCCGTCGGTGCCGTAGACAATGTCGAACCCCGCCCTAGTGTATAATAGCTTACTTTATAGTCTGGAATAAATCTCCGACGGTGGGCCCATTGGGATATTTCTCATTCCAGCCTGTGCACCATGGCTGGTATATCAAAGGCCGTGGTAGGTGCCATCCTGTCTGTGGGGTGGTGTATATAAAAGATAATTTGATACTAATGGTAAAATGTAGCGGGTTTCCTCTCTAAGACTATATGTCAAAAATCACCAAATGTTCAACATACAATAGCTGATGATTAATAAATCGATCTGCTCTGGTGGTATTGTTAAACACAACAATATTTGTTTTATAGTCTGGCCACGATTCACTGACATATTTGAATAATACTCCTGCAGTGCGCGTGTCATAAGTCACGTGATATGACTTTCCCACTGAGAAATGCTGCCACTTGAGCATTTTGTGCAGGCAAGAAAAAGAAAGAAAAAAAGAAGGAAAAAACAAAACATGCAGAAAATGTGTCTGCGGAACATTTGTCATTCTTGATCATTCCAATGCAGGTGGAAATTGGGATCGGGTTCTGGCGCACGCAGCTTTTGGCAAATGTCTTCCTGCATAACGATGTCAGACCTCACACTGGTGTTTAGAAACGCGATAACCTTCATGCAAAGTCACCTGACCTCAATACGACACAACACGTTTGCCAAATGAATTTCCATGGACGCAGAGCATGCGCACTCTGGCAAATACATGCACACACATGTACAAATAAACATACACAGGCGTGCTTTGGGTGTGGGGTGTTTTTTGTTTGTTTTTTTTTGGGGGGGGGTCTGGGTTTTTTTGTTTGTTAGCGGTTTTTTGGTGTTTTTTGTTGTTGTGGGGTTTGTTTGCTGTTTGCTTTTTTTTTTTGGGGGGGGGGCGTGGTTGTTTTTGTTCTTTTTGGGGGGTGGGTTAGTTTTTTGGGGTTTTTTTTTGTACAGATAAATCCATCACTATGTTATGAAGACCGCCTATATATCAAGGAATTTGTGTTTGTTCCCTTCGTCTCCTCTGACTTCAATCCCATTTCAACCAATCTACTTTCATCATCCTATCTTTCACCTATTCTTTATTGTTTGCTATCCACATCCTCATCACTGTCCTTTCCTTTCCAAATGCGACAGGTGCTTGTCTTTTGCATCCATCCGTGTCACACGCCTGTCATTTCACCATAAACCTGTCTAACGACTTGTTTTATTTCCTTTGTTAATTCGTTATAGACACCGGCCTCGGTGGCATACTGGTTAGGTCATCGGATCCCAGTCGAGGCATGGGATTTTTAATCCAGATACCGACTCCAAACCCTGAGTGAGTGTTCCGCAAGGCTCAATGGATAGGTGTAAACCATTTGCACCGACCAGTGATCTATAACTGGTTCAACAAAGGCCATGGTTTGTGCTATCCTGCCTGTGGGAAGCGCAAATAAAAGATCCCTTGCTGCTAATCGGAAATAGTAGCCCATGTAGTGGCGATAGCGGGTTTCCTCTCAAAATCTGTGTGGTCCTTAACCATATGTCTGAGGCCATATAACCGTAAATAAAATGTGTTGAGTGCGTCGTTAAATAAAACATTCCTTTCTTTCGTTATAGACATTGTCGGGACATAGCCCAGTGGTAAAACATTCTTCTGATGATGGACTATCGGTCTAGCATCGATCCCCTTCGGTGAGCCCATTGGGCTATTTCTCGCTCCAGCCAGTGCACCACGACTGGTATATCAAAGGCCGTGGTATGTGTTATCCTTTCTGTGGGATGGTGCATATAAAATATCCCTTGCTGTTAATCGAAAAGAGTAACCCATGAAGTGGCGACAGGGGTTTCCTCTCTCAATATATGTGTGGTCCGTAACCATATATCTGACGCCATATAACCGTAAATAGAATGTGTTGAGTGCGTCGTTAAATAAAACATTTCCTTCCTTAACAATGGCGAATGATTAGTAAATCAATGCGTTGTAGTGGTGTCGTTAAACAAACTAAACGTGTAACTTTTCGTTGAAGACAGATCTGACTCAGCATGTTTTCAGCAACAGCTGCGTCCTCAATTCAGAAAATATGTTTTTAGTCTCACAACAGCAACCAAAACAAAACGTCTTCAGCGTTATGTATATTCTTAGAATGAAGTTAACCTGATATTTATGAATGCTAATAGGATTCGTTTTCAAACTCCACAAGAGATTGGGTTTTTTCTTAGATTTCCTTTTCAAAGAAGCATATTATGATGAAAGTGAGATTACGCTCAATGCTAATTTATCATCTCCAGAAAGAAAGTATGACTTGTTTCGTTACATATTGCTCAAAACACACAGCAGACAAAATATACTGTGCAAATATATGGGGAATAAATAACGATTGAAGCTACTTGGATGAACAAATGCTTGTGGCAGAAGGTAGTAAAACTTCAACTAGTGTTCGTGGAATTGCTCCTAAAAGTACTACATACTGAACGCCGTATATTATTCAACAGAACTGAGCGGTTGTAATCAACAAAACCTATGCTAAACACGAACTAAAGTTTGTTTTGTTTCGTTTAACGACACCACCAGAGCACATTGATTCATGAATCATCGGCTATTGGATGTCAACCATTTGGTAATTTTGACATATATGGTCTTAGAGACAAAAGCCGCTACATTTGTTCCATTAGTAGCAAGGGATCTTTTATATGCACCATCCCACATCCAGGACAGTGGGTTAGTTGTTAGTGGTTATGAAGAAAGAACAGAGGGTAGTGGTCTTACACCTACCCATTGAGTCGTTAAAACTCGCTCTGGGTGGGAGCCGGCACCGGGTTTCCAACCCAATCAGCCTTATGCCCGATGAATTAACCACGACACCACCGAGGTCGACTATTTTAACTGAAACGATTTTGAGACTTCTGTGCCACATTACTCAAAGGGATGTGGCACACCTATATCTCCTTGATGGACGTAGTGTCTAAAACTGGTCATGGGCTACACATATGTTAGTGTTTATTTCACAAAGCTCTCACTATCTAGACCAGGGACCTAATAGAGAAAGTTCTTCTGTGGTCTTTTCAAGCTACACTACATAGTCTTTCTTGCAAGTCATTTTGTGTTGTTAATGTGAGACCACACAACTACGAGAGTTCGGTGAATTAGGCCCCTGTTGTGGAAATAAAGCAATGATGAATGTCCAACACCTGAGCTGAAGTGTCGTTAGACAAAGATACCTTTCTTGTCCGTTACGATATGTTTACAGTGTAATTGGCATTTTCCTTTCGGGCTAAGTGTAGTTCAAAAGAGTTAACGACTTTCTGGAACGACTCCAACAAACTTCAAAATAAAATAACCATCTTTTCACTTCTTCTTTTATCCCTTTTTTCGTTCATTTTCTTTTCCTTTTTTTCTCTTATTTTTTTTTTCTTTTCTTTTCTTTTCCTTTCCTTTGCTTTTTAACAAAGAACATTCCGTCGTGTAAGAGCCTATATAACATTGTCAAGATAACTTAATGAATGTAAAACAAACCTGTTAGTTTCACTCACTTTCGGTTTTTGCTATTTCGGAATTGCGATTACAGCAGATTTCTTAGGTTAACACTATGTTATTGTGTCATTATTGCCATATTGCGCATAGAGATGGTGACAAATGGGATTATAATATAATGTGTTCGAGTAAAATGCTTGTATTATCATGCCAAAACGTGCGTAGTGCGCGTTATATGTGTGCATATGCGTGTTCTTTCTTTCTGTGTGTGTGTGTTTGTGTGCATGCAAGCACGCGTTTGTTTGTGGGTGTGGGTGTGGCTATGTATGCTACTGAAATGAAATGAAAATATGAGTCAACCGGAAGAGAACACGGTGTTAGATTTGTAATATAACACGTCGACATCAAACGTGTTATGTTGGAAATTGATTTTGAAACATCTGATTGGCTACTACTGACATAGATGTCAAAGCCAAAGGGCCCAATGCAACTAACACTACCAAAATTGGTTTTACCTATGGTGTATACGTTAACTCAGCAAACTATTGTGCCGTACTTTGTTTTTGGTTTTTTAACTTGAGTTTTGTAGGAAACACAATACCAAACTTATTTTAAAACATATTAAATACGCTTTCGCTCTTTCAATATGTTAAGAAAAACCACACACACACACATTCAAAAATCCTTATTGTAAGATACGCCTGTCCTTTTAAGGCAAAATACAGTAGGTGTTGAATTAACTATTTCGTATTTTTTTGTAATTTGTAATTTTGACATATATCCTTAGAAAACCTGCTACATTTTTCCATTAGTAGCAAGATATTTTTTATTTGCATCATCCCACAGACAGGATAGCACATACCAAGACCTTTGACATATCAGCCGTGGTGCACTGCCTGGAATGAGAAATAGCCCAATGGGCCCACCGACGGGAATCGAGCCTAGACCGATCGCGCATCAAGCGAGCGCTTTACCACTGGGCTACGTCACGCTCCCGTCTGGTAAAAGTTTTATTGAGTAACTGAATGGTTTTGTTTCTCGGGTTTAGTGTTTATGGAAGACAGTTCTCTGGTGTCATGCCATATCATTTAGATGCTTATTATATCCATGTCTGTTCAACCGGAACGGACTATAGGTTTCGCCTACGTCCTGTCTGTCTGTCTGGCTGTCTGTCTGTCCCCACATATAGTATTCCAGATTTTTTTTTTTTTTTATTTTTTTACAATGCCTCCAGATATTAAGCTGAAATTTAATGTATAATATATGGCTTTATCATGTACCGTTACAGATCAAGGTTAACGTTTATGGCCAGTTACCCGTTTTTGACACAGTTATGGCCCTTGAATTTAAGATATACAAACATTTGTTTTCCGGGCTTGTTTTCTCCACAATGCCTTTAGATACTGATCAGAAATTTTATGTATAGATTTATCATGTTCTGTTACAGATCATGTTTAACTTTTATAATAATTTTTCCATTGGCCTTTGAACTAATGAGACACAAAAATTTGTTGGGCCCGGTAGGAGACCTGTATTGCTTTAGCAACACTTTCAGAATGCTCCTTTTAAAATAATGAACCACAATTTATACATTAAAGGTCCTATGTCAAAGTTGAAACTACACTATTTCGTTATGTTCTCATTTATTTGTACTAAATAACTAATTAAACGATCCCGCGCATAATTTTTCCATAATTAATAATTACTACTAAGTATTGTACTGGGCGACAAGAGGGATTTCCCCAATAATTTGTGGCTAAATATAACATGGCCACCATCTTTGTTTCTTTGTCAATTGACTGCAAAGAATTATGGATAAACGTAAGTGTGTTGAATGTGTCCACATAAACCAGTGACGTCACTAGTTAATGCGTGACACACTCTCAGAATTTCTCCCTCCCTTAAAAAAATTTTTATTTTGCTTCTACTGGTAAATGGAATTATTTGGTCGTAATGTTTTTTATAGGCATACAGGTGATGGTATAAACTTTCAAAGCAAAACATTATAAATATTTTTGTCGGAAACCGCCACTATTGCAACTTTGACATAGCACACTCAACTGTTGTATCCACGTGTCTGTTATTATCGTTTGGTTTAGCGGAGCAATCCAATTCTTTATTCACTCAGACCATATATATATGGTACATGAGGCAATATAATAACTCTCTAACGGCTACTCTAGATCTTGTAGTATTCTTGTATTTAAAGGCATACAGTCACGGATTTAAGGACCTTATTTCTCTAAAAATGGATAATAACTAAAAATTAAATTAATTATTGGAAACCAAATCTAGCTATTGCATCGCCTTAACTGAACCATGATGGAGTGAAATCCATGGCAACACTCTCGGCAATTTTAGTTTTTGAATTATGGACCATTGCCATAATTCAATTATTTTTACAAAATATTATTAATAAATGGAATATGGTGGTTATTGGAGATGGTTGAATAAAGAATATTTAGGGACAAATCAAATTATTTTTGTTCAGGTAATACTTCGTTAGACCATTTTAAATAGGTCAGTGGTCTGTGACAATATGCCTTTAACGGGTGGGGGAAAGGTAAAGACCAATGAACTAATAACATTTTAGAGAATATTTTGTGCGCACCTGCAATGCAATTAACACCATACGCTATAAATATCTTCATACTTTTTTGAATTATATTCAGCCTTACGGAACTTGATTATATCACAGCACACGGCGATTAACACCCCTTAAGTTTAAACATACAACCAAGTACATTGGCATAAATATTACCATAACATTGGTAGACCGCTTACAATCAGTTTTCTGTTGGCTGTAAAATTAGTTTGCACGTGGGATTATTGGCCACGCTGATTGGGCACACGTTCTGTTGAACACTATTCCTGCTGGGCCGGCCTCTTCGCCGAGTAGGCATCAGGTTTTGATCGTGTTTTTGTTTAGTTTTGCGAGTACACAAATTCCAGTTAATAGATTGTATAAGTGTGTTTGCAGATATCGATACAGCGTCACGTTAAATGGGTAAAAACGTTCACGCCGCGGTTAGTGATTAGACCGGTACTGGTAGAGATAAACGGCATGGGGTATTATTATTATTAGTGCCAACAGTTTTGAAGCACATGGTAGACCGCTTACCAAACACTGATTCGCGTCTGCAGTAAGAGCGATACTTATTCCTGTCTGTTGAATCATGGTAAGCCGTACGTTATGTACGCGTTTTATTTGGCGGCGTACTCGGTGTAGTAATAACGAAATTGGTAAACATTGTTATGTTCGGCTTAACGCCGGATGCAATTAATGTACATATGTTGCCTTTGCATGAAGAAATACATGATCGATCAGAGCACGCAGACTATATTTGTAAAGGGGGGAGGGAGGGTACTTTCAGTGCTACGGCCTGGGGATGAACATGTGAGTGCCTGAGGGATTTGACCCTGTTACGGGGAGGGGGACGAGGGCATACTGCCCCGAAAACATTTTCAATTTCAGGTTTTCAAATAATACAGCATTTAAAGTCTTCTAAACAGGGAAAAGTGAGGGATGGACCTCGACACACACACTCACCCGCCCCCGTTTCGCGGCCCCTGCGATATAGATGGTGTAGATGTTAAGTCATCTGTCTTAAGGCAGTAGGTACTGGGATCCCACCCAGAGCGTTTGCATCCGTTTACGACACTACTAGAGCACATTGATTTATTAATCATCTGGTGTTGGGTGTTTAACATTTGATAATTCTGACACGTAGTCTTCAGAAGAAACTCGCTTCATTTTTTCTTTTCCTTTAGCATCAAGGGATATTTTGTATGAACGTTTCCGCACAAACACGACAGCACATACCGCGGCTTTTGATATACGAGTCGAGGGGCGTTGGTATAGTAGGGACGATAGAAATCTCAATGGATTCACCTAGCCCGAGTACTATGCTGTTCGAGAGCTAGACGGACCTTTGTACGGTCATGATCGCTCTCTACCGCCAGAGATAACTGTATGGTAAAAACACGGAATAGCTGCCTACCAAACGGTAGGAAAATATTCCCGCTCGAATACAACACAAATCTTATGTTTGACACTAAATAACTTTACATTGGTCATTTTCGAGTTTTCCCATAACAAATAGTTCACATATTAACCGCCAATACACACACTACAGGAAGAATCGCATTGGCACCTACGTATTTAACCGGAGGATTATTGAATGGGGGGGGGGGGGGGGGTGCTGTCGGGTTTCTTTCTGTATAGGGTGTATTAGTGGTTACTATGTGAAATAAGCTGGCTGGGGTTATGCGTCCACCATGTTGGTTCGATCCAACAACTCAAGCAGAAGAGACGAGCGACTGAGTTACATCAAATAAACATATTCCACTTCTTTAGAACTGCTATTTTGCTGTTAGCGCATCACGTTTGGTGTGCCCAGGGTATGGCAGAGTGCGACTTTAATATCCAGAGCCGGTTTAAGGATCCGCGGGGCCTGTAGCACAAATAACAGCGGGGCCTCCTTCCCTGGATATATATATATATTGCAACACCATCGGGGAGAGGGGAAACATTACCTGGGAAAAATAAATGTACACATCACCGCAGGGCCCCCTGAAGTGCTACTAGGATAAACCGGCTCTGGTAATGTCAACTTGGTGATCTCAGTCGGTCGTCTATTCATTTTACGCAATAACCAAGTCCAACGCAGCTGAACTTCGCTTTCACACAAGAACTGCCGTTTCAAATTAAAAAATATAAAAGGCGGTAGTTTAAAAGGCGTAGTTGTCTTGTACAACTATGCATAGATGCGGCTGATTACAAGCGTACCACAGATCAGGGCGATAAGAAGCCATAAAAACGCATTGACATGAGTGATTGCGCCATTGGGTATTGTCAGTTTATGGTTTTGGAAGAATACATTTTGTCCTTACATAAGCGAATCTACGGGACTGGTGCAATATCGACAAGTTGTCTGGCCTTTGCACTTTCCTAGCTGTGACTGTGTGGTTTAATGTTGGTTGTAGACAACTTGAGGACGTTGGCAAATAGGACTGTCACGGGCACGGTAAAGGTTTTACGATTGTGTGGTTCAAATGTAATGAACCTTGCTAAATATTATCCATATTAAGTAGTCATTCACATTGCCATACTAAGTATTTGTCAAATATGCATCGAATACATTAACCATGGAGGTCTATATTTAATCGTCCATTAGTGGTCGTGCATTAGTCCGTTCAAAATAATGGCGTTGTTAAACGCAAGCGATACGCGACATTCTCAACGGGTGTTCCATCCAGTGCTCCACGACTGGTATATCAAAGGCCGTGGTAAATGCTATCCTATCTCTGTGATGGTGCTTATAAAAGACCCCTTGCTACTAATGGAAAAATGTAGCGGATTTCCTCTGTAAGACTATGCGAAATTATCAAATGTTTGACAGTTCTATAGTCGATGATTAATAAATCACTGTGCTCTAGTGGTGTCGTTAAACAAACTAAACCGAGTTTCTCGATGGGTCTTTCGCATGACCCAAATCGGTTCTCGTCAAAAATGATATAATGTGCGCACGCACGCTCAAATTAAAATGTGTTTTGTTTAAAGACATCAATAGAGCATATTGATTTATTAATCAACGGATATTGCATGTCAGACATTTTGTAATTCTGACATATAGTCTTAGAGAGGAAACCCGCGATTTTTTTTCCATTTTGCAAGGGATCTTTTATATGCATTTTCCCCACAAATAAGACAGCACATACCACTGCCTTTGATATACCAGTGGACTGTTTTTGTGTACTTGTTGCGACCGCTACATGCATAACACACATAAACACACACATTTACACTTGCACCCCGTCAGTGGATCCATTGGACTATTTCTCGTTCCAGCCAGTGCTCCACAACTGGTGTAACAAAGGCCGTGGTATGTACTATTCTGTCTGTGGTATGGTGCATATAAAAGATCCCTTGCTGCTAATCGGAAAATATTTGTGTGGTGCATAACCATATGTCTGACGCCATATGACCGTAAATAAAATGTGTTGAGTGTGTCGTTAAATAAAACATTTCCTTCTTCTACACATGCAAACACAAAAAGTCCACTGGAAACTTTAATGGCGTCGCCACACAATACGAGTGTCTCGAACGAGAATAGCCGAGTGCATAGCAACCAATGTCAATGACATTGTAATGTTGTCTCGTCACAATCAGCTATTCTCTTCGCTATACTAGTACTTTATTTTCGTGTACTTAAATGTTCTTGGTTTTTCTTTTTAAAAAACCCCAACAACAACAACAAAAAATCGCATTATGTTGGATCGAAAATGTAGTATCAAAAGTCCGTATTAGATTTATGTACACATGTATTATATTTTCGTTGTGTACTTAAATTCGTTAACTGCACCGGTTCACGAAATACACGAACATTATACCACAATAACAACAGGGATTTCGCCGTAGTCGTATAACAGCCACAACAGCAGTAGCAGTAATATACATGTACTTTAAAGACGGGCTTAATGAAGTGGATGGACTGTAAACTGTTAAAATAGTTTAGCATTATCATTCGATAACATGCGATAAGTGGGTGACGTGGCGACCGCCTTAGCGTCGTTAAATCCTTTATAACGTATGTCGGGTTAACACCGGTAGACAGTTTACACCACTAACTCCTAATGATTCGCATATTTTAGCGTGAATCATGACCAATTAAACCGATTTAATCACTACCACATTGTGCCATATCTGTTGCGTGTATCCGTCCGATATATTGAGTTTAAGACACTTCCTTGGTATACACGTTGTAGGGCGTATGCAAAGACCGGCCTTTCTTCTTTCACATGGGTGGGACGTAATCCAGTGGTAAAGCGCTCGCCTGATGCGCTGTCGATCTGGGATCGATCCCCGTCGGTGGGCCCATTGGGCTATTTTTTTTATTCTAGCCAGTGCAACACGATTGGTATAACAAAGACTATGGTATGTGCTATCCTGTCTGTGTGATGGTGCATATAAAAGACCGCTTACCAAAATTACCAAATGTTTGACATTCAATAACTGATGCTTATTAAATCAATGTTGATTTATAGCTTTCTCGCTTATTTTTGTTTTACTATAAAGTCAGGAGACTGTTGAATATGTTTGCCTGTGGGTATATTGAATATGGCAGAAGGGAATCTCGAAAGGAATGGAAATGTTTTTATTTAACGACGCACTCAACACATTGTATTTACGGTTATATGGCGTCAGACATATGGTTAAGGACCACACATATATTGAGAGAGGAAACCCGCTGTCGCCACTTCATGGGCTACTCTTTTCGATTAGCAGCAAGGGAACTTTTATATGCACCATCTCAAAGACAGGATAGCACATACCTTGGCCTTTGATGTACCAGTCTTTGTTACGCCAGTTGTGGAGCACTGGCTGGAACGAGAAATAGCCTAAGAGGGAATCTCGAATGCAAAAAAAACAATAAAATATTTAAGAACAGAAAAAGAAGAAAGAAACACAGATCGAACAAAAGGGAGGAACATGTAGTGAAAAATGTATTAAAAAAGCCCAGATTTGGGAAAGAAAGAAAGAAAAAAAGAAAAAAAAAAAAAAAGAATGAAAGAAAAAAAGACAGAGAGAAAAGAAAAGAAAGAAAAAAAAGGAAGAAAATTAGAGAGAGAAATCAGTTGAAAAGAAAGTAAAGATTGTTGATAGCAGTATAATTGAAGGTTGGGTGCAAGGAAAAAAAAGTATGACGCAATTTCAGCCAAAAGCACAGTTAAGGTCATTAACCTGTCTGCTTTGGCAGCAATTCTTCGCACTTTCATGAAACATGTTTTTAATTCCAAGAATGACATCACCCACATTTCGAAACGAATGTGTTTGGCTAATGACGCATTTGAAATATTCGACACAGAAATAGGCACTCCGTTCTCCGTTGGTGGTCGTTCGTGTTGCATTTGATTCGATTGGGAGCGGGACGGGATGTAGCCCAGTGGTAAAGCGCTCGCCTGATGCGCGGTTGGTCTCAAATTGATCACTATAGGTGGGTCCATTTGGGCTGTTCCTCATTCCAGCCAGTGCTCCAAAATTGTTGCAGCAAAGACCATTTGACGTGGGATGATGGCTTCTTGCTAATACAGTATGAGTAGCCCATGAAGTAGCGACAGCAGGTTTTTCCCTTCTTCTGTGTGGTCCTTTAGTGATATGCTCGACTCCATAGAGCCATATAGGGGCGGGAAGTAACACTGTGGTAAAACGCTCGCATGATGCACAGTCGGTCTAAGATCGATCCCCGTCGCGTCGGTAGGCTCATTTTGGGCTATTTCTTGTTCCAACCAGTGCACCACGACTGGTATATCAAAGGTCGTGGTATGTGTTATCTTGTCTGTGGGATGGTGCATATAAAATATCCCATGCTACTAATGAAACACTGTAGCGGTTTTCCTCTCTAAGAATATATGCACGAATAACCAAATGGTTGACATCCAACAGCCGATGATTAATAAATCAATGTGTTTTTAAACACAACAAACGTTAACATTAGAACCATATCTAAAAATGTGATTTTATGATATATCGACCAGCCAACTGAATAAAAAATTTATTTCTTTGCTTTCATTTTTCGGTGCTATGTTATTTTTGGTGTAGTTTGATCATTTGTGTTATAAACCATAGCTCCATACACTGTTTCTATAGACTCCCCATAACTCTTCTTTTCAAATGGATTTGCACCATGGTTCATGGTGTGTAATGCTCACAACTGTTTACACTATGTTTGTTTTAAAAATAATAATAATGCATATTCTATTTTTATCTTTGGTTAACACCCCATAGCCAATGTATTTCTCGTGCTTTGGTGTCTTTAAATATTCATTCGTTAAACAACATAAATAAACAAAGACTCTAAAACAATATCATAAATTAATTCCAGCAATTCTTATCAAAAGTGGCTGTAATGATATGTTTATGCACTGAACGTGACTAGACGTTTCTGGATTTTCCATTATATTTTGCATTGAATACTCTCTATCATTTATTAAAAAGGAATGGCTGTTGTTAACAGCATTATATCGTTTAACTGAGGGCGGGACGTAGCCCAGTGGGCTATTTCTCATCCTAGTCGGTGCACCACGACTGGTATATCAAACGCTGTGGGATGTGTTATCCTGTCTGTGGGATGGTACATATAAAAGATTCCTTGCTACTAATGAAAAAATGTAGCGGGTTTCCTCTCTAACTCTGTCAAAATTATCAAATGTTTGACATCCAATAGCCGATGATTAATAAATCAATGTGCTCTAGTGGTGTCGTTAAACAAAACAAACTGTTTAACTGAGTGGTTTTTTCTATAATGTTTGTTATTTGGTCATGTAAAAATTATATGTAACGAGTAGCCAATGTTTGTGCGTATGATATAAGACAATCTAATTAAAATTAGCTCCACTATTACATGTGGATCTAAAGACAGCCAGTTGGAGCTCATGTCCACCAATCAAAACCTTACTTGCAGAATCCTGCCAGTGATTTAAAACTAACAACACTGCGTAGTCCCCAGTGTCCAGATAACATTTCGTCTGTAAATAATAATTTAAATATTGACCAATCACGCTTCGCCTTTTATAACGTTATTTGGGAGCATACAAATTCTAAATATATCGGGCGAGTCTATTTTAGTGGCCGCAGTACAGCGAACCATACCAATACGTACGGGGTGGGTTATTAGTCTTCAATTTTACATTAAAAATTATTTATTTATTTATAAAATTAAAAAAACCTAAATCAGTCTTCAGTTTTACATTACAAATTATTTATTTTATAAAATAAAACATGTTTTAAGGCATTCACACGAAACATGTCGTATACCCTCAGGATAATTCGGAATGTTTTCAAATAATTTTTAAATCACTGGTAGGATTCTGCAAGTAAGGTTTTGATTGGTGGATATGAGCTCCAACTGGCTGTCTTTAGATCCACATGTAATAGTGGAGCTAATTTTAATTAGATTGGATATAAGAAATAATACGCGTACTAGTGGCGGATTTAGAAAATCCATTTCGGGGGCCCCAATGACATGTGCACCTCGACTGGTATATCAAAGGCCATGGTATGTGCTATCCTGTTTGTGTGATGGTGCACTAATGTAAAAATGTAGCAGGTTTCCTCTCTAAGACTATATATGTCAAACGTATTATACGGGCAAAAACCAGCTTAACACAACCCACCCCCTCGCAGCTACAAAAATGGGAGCCCGTACGCCGATGTAAGAAATATGTTTTATACAATTTCCACACTGTTGTTAAGCCGTGGAACCAACGGGAAAGTGATTATGCGTGCTTTAGAGCGTGAGTTATGTCATTTCGCTTTGAATGACATGTTTCGCAAAGGAATATAATATTGTGCAGCATTTCAATTTTTTGGGGGGAGGTAACTCCTCTAAATAACGTCCATAATGGCCGCTCGGTGAACCGGGAAACAGGTGTTTCCGTCTATTCGCAACTTCCTCACGTTTAATGGGGCATAGGATATCACTATACCATCTGCTTGTCTAACAACATGGGCGTAAATCTGAGAGGATGGCCAGGATATTTGACACATGGTTCAAATTCCTCACTTGTTTTGTGTTTTTGCAATTTAATGCATGACATAATACAACATACAGAATTAAAATTCTTTATTTGCGTTGGGTTTTACAACTCATCAACGTAATGCATGCCATAATTCATACATGTAAAATTCAAATTCTTTATTTGTGTTACGTTTTATAACTCAGCAACTTAAAGGGACATTCCTGAGTTTGCTGCAATTTTAAAGATGTTATCGACTAACAGAGACTTTTTAACGATTGTAATTACATATGAAATATATTTTTTTGCATAAAATATTAGTGGCTGTATATTAAACCTGTTTTTGATCGTTCTAATATTTGTACTAGGTTAAATTTCCTAAAATATAGTTTTTTCGTACGTACGAAATTATTTGAAGAAAAAATCCAGTTTGGGCTTCTTAGAAATATTAAGACGACCAGAAACACATTGGATATACAGACACTGATATTCTAAACAAGAAAATATATTTAATATGTAAGTTTATTCGTAGAAATATTTTATTAGTCGGAAACATCTTACAATGGAGCAAACTCGGGAATGTCCCTTTAATGCGTAACATAATAGAACATACAGCTCTGCAACTTAATGCATGACATAATACGACATATATAATTCATATTCTTTATTTGCGTTGAGTTTTACAACTCTGTAACTTAATGCGTGACATAATACGACATATATAATTCATATTCTTTATTTGCGTTGAGTTTTACAACTCTGTAACTTAATGCGTGACATAATACGACATATATAATTCCCTTCTTTATTTGCGTTGAGTTTTACAACTCTGTAACTTAATGCGTGACATAATACGACATATAGAATTCATATTCTTTATTTGCGTTGAGTTTTACAACTCTGTAACTTAATGCGTGACATAATACGACATATATAATTCATATTCTTTATTTGCGTTGAGTTTTACAACTCTGCAACTTAATGCGTGATATAATACGACATATAGAATTTCTATTCTTTATTTGCGTTGAGTTTTACAACTCTGCAACTTAATGCGTGACATAATACGACATATAGAATTTCTATTATTTATTTGCGTTGAGTTTTACAACTCTGTAACTTAATGCGTGACATAATACGACATATATAATTCATATTCTTTATTTGCGTTGAGTTTTACAACTCTGTAACTTAATGCGTGACATAATACGACATATATAATTCATATTCTTTATTTGCGTTGAGTTTTACAACTCTGTAACTTAATGCGTGACATAATACGACATATAGAATTCATATTCTTTATTTGCGTTGAGTTTTACAACTCTTCAACTTAATGCGTGACATAATACGACATATAGAATTCATATTCTTTATTTGCGTTGAGTTTTACAACTCTTCAACTTAATGCGTGACATAATACGACATATAGAATTTCTATTCTTTATTTGCGTTGCGTTTTACAACTCTGCAACTTAATGCGTGACATAATACGACATATAGAATTCATATTCTGTATTTGCGTTGAGTTTTACAACTCTGCAACTTAATGCGTGACATAATACGACATATAGAATTCATATTCTTTATTTGCGTTGAGTTTTACAACTCTGTAACTTAATGCGTGACATAATACGACATATAGAATTCATATTCTTTATTTGCGTTGAGTTTTACAACTCTGTAACTTAATGCGTGACATAATACGACATATAGAATTCATATTCTTTATTTGCGTTGAGTTTTACAACTCTGCAACTTAATGCGTGACATAATACGACATATAGAATTTCTATTCTTTATTTGCGTTGAGTTTTACAACTCTGCAACTTAATGCGTGACATAATACGACATATAGAATTCATATTCTGTATTTGCGTTGAGTTTTACAACTCTGCAACTTAATGCGTGACATAATACGACATATAGAATTTCTATTCTTTATTTGTGTGAATTTTACAACTCGACAACTTAATGCATGACATAATACATACAACATACAAAATCAAATACTTTATTTGCGTTGAGTTTTACAACTCAGCAACTTAATGCGTGACATAATACAACATATTATAAAATTCAACGTCTTTTCTTTTCTTTTTTTACGTTGGGTTTTACAACTCGGCAGCTTAATGACTGACATAATAGAGAAAATATAACTGTAATTATTTATTTGCCTTGAGTTTTACAAATTAATACATAACATAATACATTTAAAATTCGAATTATTAATTTGCATTGAATTGTACAATTCAACAACTTAATACAGAACTTAATACAACATATAGAATTCATTTTTTTTTAGTTTTATAACTCAGCAACTTAATGCAGAACATAATACAACATATATAATTCAAATTATTTACTTGCGTTGAATTTTGTAAATCAGCAACTTAATGCGTGTCATAATACAACACATATAATTCTTAATAATGTTTATTTGCGTTGAGTTTTACAACTCATAACCTTAGTGCATGACATAATACAACATATAGAATTCAAATTCTTTATTTGCGTTGAGCTTTACAACTCAGCAACTTAATGCATGACATAATGCAACATACAGAATTCACATTCAGTATTTGCTTTCATTTTTATAACTCAGCAACATAATGCATGACATAATACAATATATACCACCACCGTCGCGGCAGCTTTAAAAATTGGAAACATACCCCCAACATATTACAAATCGGGTTTTTGCGTTCTTTGCCCCCTAACCTAAGAACCTGTCCCTGAGAGGAGCTTTCTCAGGGATTATTTCAATTATCTTTAACAGTTACTTCATTATGCCGCTTCATCAAGGACCATTATGGCGAGTACGAAAGAAGACGGAAGGTTCTAATGACTCACTTAAAGTTAAATATCTGTGAAGGTGGTTTGGCTCTCTCTCAAATCTCCTTGTAGCACAATTGACCGCTTAATTTAACCTATAGCTAGATCCCGCCGTCACTTGTGTTTCCCATTTCAAATTATAACCACTTGATAGAACAGTGATTGGCTGTCTTAGAAAGAAACAGAAACTGATGCTGAAAGTTAGGAGCAGAATGGTTTGGAATGACTTTTCTTCTGAAAAAAGAGAGTTACGTTTGGTGTTGTGTGACATTGATAAATGTTTAAATTTCCAGGTTAAAATGAAACGCATGTTTGTTTAACGGCACTCCCTTTGATTGTTTAAGTGGCAGATGTTGGATGTGAAGAGCGATTATTAGTAACTACCACTGTTAGTCTTTTAAAAAAGAGAGAAAGAAACAAAACCTGCGTTTGTAGCATATAACCGGCATCGGTGGCGTCGTGGTTAAGCCATCGAACATAATGTTGGTAGATACAGGGTTCGCAGCCCGCTACCGGTTTCCACAAGAGCGCCTTTTGACGACTCTTCTCTCTCACTAACCACTAACAACAGACAGACAGCCCAAATAGCTGAGGTGTGTACTCAAGTCACTGTGCTTGAACCTTAATTGGATATAAGTACAAAAATAAAGTTTAAATGAAATGAGGCATATATGCTACATTTTGGGTTACAAATATCTTAGAATACCTGTTCCTGAGCATTGATTTGAACACGGATAGTATTAGATGATAAAGGATTTTATTGGACTTTCCCAAGTTTTCTTTATTCTTTTTTTTTTTTTAGAGAACTTTCATTTTTTTATATTTAAAAAAGTTGGATCCTCGTGAGTTCTTTTTCACATATACTATACTAGTAATGTATATCACCCTCGCTGTTATGCCAGTCGTGGACCACAGGTCGAAACTGGAAGTAACCATTTAATTTTCATATTAACTTGAAAATCTGAAACTAACCATATCGGGCCGAATTTACAAAACCTGTTTTAAACTTACACATGTGTAACTACATACATTTACAATGCTTAAAGACCTGCGTTTAAGAAAAAAACAGGCTTCGTAAATTTGGACCATCAGTTTTATATTAACTTGTGAAACTGGAAGTAAGCATTCCATTTCTTTATTAAATTGATTTTTGTGTTGAAGAATTTTTTTTGAGTGACGTTGTGTTTGGCCCCGACTTTAGCTATCTGGTCTGTTTATGACACCTCGTTAATGGATACTTGTTTGTGGTTAGTGGTATGAACCCAATACTTACCAGCCGTAACTCGATGACTTAACTAGTACACCATGAAGGTTCGCTGGATGTAAGCCATTGGTCCTGAATAGTATGTAATAGCTTATAACGCTTCCCAGGTAAACGTTCTACTACTACTAAGTTTGGTATATATAATTACTGGGTGTATACCACCAAATCAAATTGCAAAGACGACAATAGTAACATATGTGACTAAAACTGCTACACGCAGTTTTAATCAAAACACACACACACACACACACACACACACACACACACACACACACACACACACACACACACACACACACAGTCAAACACACACACACACACAC
This sequence comes from Gigantopelta aegis, assembly GCF_016097555.1. Lineage (NCBI taxonomy): Eukaryota > Metazoa > Mollusca > Gastropoda > Neomphalida > Peltospiridae > Gigantopelta > Gigantopelta aegis. The sequence continues at coordinate 9,111,507 of NC_054700.1, read as the reverse complement.
ACACACAGTCACACACACACACACAGTCACACACACACACACACAGTCAAACACACACACACACACACACACACACACACCACAACATTTTATGACAACAAACCCTGTTATATTTATCACCAATGCCAGGACTGGTAGTGTTATCTGTGATATTAAAAGTTGAGTGCACTTTGACCTTTGACCCGGTGAGATCCGGGGGGGGGGGGGGGGGTAGCCCTGTGGTACAGCGCTCGCTCGCTGTGCGGTGGGTCTGGGATAGATCCCCGTCGGTGGGCCCATTGGGCTATTTCTCGTTCCAGCTAGTGCACCACGACTGGTATATCAAAGGCCGTGGTATGTACTACCCTGTCTGTGGGATGGGGCATATAAAAGATCCCTTGCTGCTAATCGAAAAGAGTAGCACATGAAGTGGCGACAGTGGGTTTCCTCTCTCATCATCTGTGTGGTCCTTAACCATATGTTTGACGCCATATAACCGTAAATAAAATGTGTTGAGTGCGTTGTTAAATAAATCATTTCTTTCTTTCGGTGAGATCCTATTCAGTGTACTGCTACCTCCTGACTCTATTTTCCAAACTACATACCTATATCGAGTAAGATAATCAGTACTGTCGTTCTGAGACAGGTGTGAGACTTAGTTTCTTGAAATCTCTGCTTCTGTGTCACTGAACCAATTTCATAGGGGAAAACAGATCTTGGAATGCTCCGTCTAGTGTGGCAACTGTTAAACTGGAGACCTAATTTGGCTTCAACATGCACCCATTCGACATACAGACATATGAAAGGAGATTCAGTATAATGTTACATGTACGATAAGGGAGAGTGATGACCGTACATATTAAAGCTCATTATTAGACCTCTGCTTTAAATTGTTGAGAAAGAATTTCATGAATTTGATACTTCGAATTCCGTTCGTGTCTTCCCTTGCCTGACCCTCTGTCTCTCAGTCTGTCTCTGTCTCTCTCTCTCTCTCTCTCTCTCTCTCTCTCTCTCTCTCTCTCTCTCTCTCTCTCTCTCTCTCTCTCTCTCTCTCTCTCTCTCAGATTTCATGCATATTTAGGTGAATGCAATGCATATTTAGCTGAATTCAATTAGCATATATAGGATAGTACTTTCATCTATTTGCTGAATTACAGGTTTATTTTAAAAGCACTGTCCTGAATTTGCAAACATTTTAAGATGTTTCCGCTAACAGAGCCGTCGACTAAAACTACATATTAAATATAGTTTCTTGTTTAGAATACCAGTGCTTGTATATCCAATATGTTTGCGATTGTATGCTAATGTTTGTAGCAGTCACTGTCCATTTCCTTCGTGGTGTATTTGTTTTCTTACCTACGAATTTGTTGAAAGGTATAATCCAGTTTCGGCTACTACAAACATTAGGACGACAACAAACGAATTATTTATACAAATAGCCTACTGATATTATAGACGGGACAGTGTGTTTAAAGGGACATTTAGCGATTGTAATAATATACAAAATATATTTTTCTGCATAAAATATTAGTGGCTGTATATTAAACGTGTTTCTGATCGTTGTAATATTTGTACTAGGTTAAATTTCATTTTATTTCCAAAATTTTTTTTTTTTCCCACGTACGAAATTATTTGAAGACCAAATCCAGTATGGGCTTCTTACAAATATTAAAACGACCAGAAACACATTAAATATACAGACACTGATATTCTAAATAAGAAAATATATTTAATATGCAAGTTCAATCGTACAAATGTTTTATTAGTCGGAAACATCTTACAATGCTTCAAACTCAGGAATGTCCCTTTAATATTTAAATTTAATCATCAAAATAGGGTCTGTTAGTCGTAAACGTCTTACAATGGAAGAAAACTATGGACAGTCCCTTTAATGAAAGTATTCAGCACTAACGCATAAATAACTCAAACATATGCACTACAGATGCGTAATATTTAACACTAGGCGTGTTTTAAAATGGTTTCATCTTACTCATAATCTAAAAATGTCTTCATAAAACGGTTTTACAGCATGTCCGGAAACCACTGACAAATAACTGAGTGCATGTGTATATTTGTCGGAGATGTGGATGCAATGAGAAGTATTATTTCACCTGGATTGCTGGAAGATCTTACAAATGGAACAATTAGGCCATTATGCGGATTACTGAAACACTGTGTCTATTCACTTTTAATATCCAAATGCACCACAACTGGTCAAAGGCCGTGGTATGTGTTTTCCTGTCTGTGGGAAAGTGCATATAAAACACCCCTTGCTGCATTAAGAAAATGTAGCGGGTTTCCTCTATTGACTACGAGTCGGAATTACCAAATGTTTGACAAACAATAGCCGATGATTAATATATCAATATGCACTAGTGGTGTCGTTAAACAAAACATTTTTTTTTATCCATGTGAGTTTTCAAAACGTAATTTGCCCTTGACAGACACCTTAGCTATTTGAGCACCTTATGTTTTAGTGGTTGCAGGGTCTCATACCGGCACAATCACCAGATTGATGCCAAACAACCGTTATTCACAAAACATATGAATATATGAATTCGGCGATACATAGTCACAACGTTGATATACCATTAAACTCTGGATATTAAATACTGAATATGGTTTCCTCTTCCATACTAGAGTCTGGACTTACACCAGTCGTAAAGCGCTCGCCTGATGCGCAGTTTATCTGGGATCGGTCTTGGTCGGTGGGCCGATTGGGCTATTTCCCGTTCCAGCCAGTGCACCACGATTGATATATCAAAGGCCTTGTTATGTGCTATCCCTTGCTGTTAATCTAAAATGTGTAGCGGGTTTCCTCTCTAACACCATATGTCATCATTATCAAATGTGTGACATCCAATAGCCGATGATTAATAAATCAATGTGCTCTAGTGGTGTTGTTAGACAAAACTACTAGAGAAACTGCGTCCTTCGTGTATGTTTATCCCGAACGGAACGAACTAATACATATCGTAAAAAAATAAACCTAATCACAAATCAAGGTTATTGACCACCTCAGATCACTGAAATTGTACTTTGTGCTTGTATGCGTTTAACGTGGTGTGCCTTTCAGTCTTTCCGTTAAGGAGTACCCAGAGTGTGAAATATGACCACAAATAACTACCAGGGGTTCTAAAGTACAGAATCTGTAGTTAAAGTATTGTAATGCGGGCTGTCGTAAACGCTAGGCATTTTATTGCTTCACATTTCGAGTTTAGTACCAGATGTGTTGGGATGATTCTAAAAATGATCATACGGGCTGATGCCCGTGTTGGTGATATAAAAAAAATCAACGCCTTGACTGGAATGTGTCAGTGAATCTTGTTTCTACCCTTGCCATAGTACATTTTCTGCCAGAAGTGTTACACTACTTAATTTAGTGAAACGAAACTTCTCAACTGTGCAAAACGTGAACGAATCATGTGGATGTATGGACGGGTGGATGGGCGAATGGATGGGTGAATGAATGCATGGCCGAATGCATGCATGGATGAAAGAACGGAGGGATTAACAAATAGATGAATGCATGGATAAATAGATTGACGGATGGACGAACGAACGAACGAACGAGCAAGTGAGCGAACGAACGAACGAACGAACAAAAGAACGAATGAATGAATTAACGACCAACGAAGGATAGATGGGAAGCTGGCAGTATAGTAGGACTGACGAGTGAATGGGAAGATGGCACGACAAAATGAATGAATGAATGAATTAATTAATTAATTAATGAATTAATTAATGATAATTAATTAATTAATGACGAAAAATGGATGACAGATGGCAGTATAGTAGGATTAAAGAGGAAAAGTATCAATGTACGGCTGAATGATTGATTGCACACCTCGAGTTCATCCAAAGTTAGCCGAGTCGAACGTGACACGAAATCCAGTCATATATTCACCATACGACATCAGTGACACACGGAGTTCGTTTACCGTTTGATGCTTGCGACCCTCATTACTCAAATAGCTCCTTTTTTCTTTCTGCGCTAAATTACCTGAGCAATCTGAAAACTGAGCACTCTTTTATATTTTGGACTTAAATCCTGCAGAACATTCAAAATTCATTAGCACCACAAGTGCTTCAGCCAGGTACTTAATCTGGTCGGGCTGCTGGTGCTCTCTTGCACTTGCCAGCGCGGGCGGTCCATCCTCCCACCCACTCCAAACCTCTTTCCTCTCTTGGACGGAGGAGCCGACATGGGTCGACACATGCGCCCATGACAGGCGTACGTTATAACAGCTTGCTCTGAATGTGCATGTTAAGCCCTATGACCTGATCTGACCTGCGTCGATCGCGACAAGGAATCCAATTATATATCCGTCATACGACATCAATGTTTGATGCTCGCGACTCTAGCTGAGACTTTATGTGGGTGCTGCAGGGGCTGGACGTAGTGCAAAGATAAAGCGCTTGTTTCATGCGTTATCGATCTAGGATCGATCCCCATCAGTAGACCAATTGCGTTATTTCTCGTTCCAGTCAGTACTTCATAACTGGTGTAACAAACTAAAGGACGTGGTATGTTCTATCCTGTCTATTGGATGATGCATATCAAATAGCCCTTGCTGCTAATCGAAATGAGTAACCCAAAGCGTGGCAGCGGGTTTCCTGTCTCATTATCTGTGTGGTCCTTAACCATATGTCTGACGCCAAATAACCATAGATAAGAATGTTCTCGGTGCGTCGTTAAACAAAATATTAATTAATTATTTCTTTCCTTCGTTCTTATATAGCTGCTGGTTTATAGTGCTGAATGCATATTATATGTATAACAGTGACCGGGTTGTTAATATTTAGCATCACTATCATTTTAATACCTATAGTAAGCAATAAATGTCAACCCCTAATTTGCCAACGTTCTTTAAATATTCGAATTTGTGTGTTTCACGCTCTGTTCAGGTTAGTCGTATAGCGTTAGTTCTATAAAGAGACGCGAATCCTCTTAGAATGGAACCGACTGCTCTTGACTTGGAGTCGAATACTGAGGCAAAAGAGAACGTGCGTGAACCTTCAAATGCAGGGGCAGATCTAGGAAATATTTTGGGGTTTCTAAGGGGAAAAGGATACAAGGACCAACTCATGAAAAAAGTTAAAGTTGGTTTTGTTTAATGACATCATTCGAGCACACTGATTAATTAATCATCGGCTATTGGACGTCAAACATTTGGCAATTATGACACGTAGTCATAAAAAGAAAACGCTACATTTTTCCAAATGCAGCAAGGGATCGTGTATTTGCACTGTCCCACAGATAGGAAAGTTCATACCATGGCCTTTGACCAGTTATGATGCACTGGTTGGAATGAGAATAAACCCAATCATTAGCTGGTTCGATCCTCAATGCAAGCACCTCGTGAAAAGAGCAAACCAATGATTTTTTTGATTTTTTTTTTTGAAAACCAGAAAAAGAGAGGCACTTGAATATATTTAGGGGGTACGGGTTTCCTGCGTCTGAAATGGACAGAAAGGTATACACGTGTTCAAAGATTACCGCTAGCAATACAGATTTGAGTGGAAGAACGAAATAAATATTTCTCATATTCATCATATATATTGAAAAGATGTCATCTGCAAGTGATTTAAATTAATTGAGCATTTACAGCGCACCCACTTCTTTTTCCCGCTGTAGCTCTCATGGAGGAAAACGAAATTCAAACCCCACCACTAATCCATCTCACGGAAACTACTTACATCGCACTCTTCAACTAAAAAAAATGTCTCGCCATTCGTGACGAATGTTCGTGTTTCGTTTAAAAGTGTACCTCGTTAGGTACGGCTGAAAATGTAAACAAAAGTTAGTACATTTCTGTTTTCTTTCATTCCAGTATTCTAGAAATAGACGTCCCTTGACGTAATTCTCTTTTGTTGTGATATATTTCCATTGTGTTTTGAGGTGAACAGAAAATAGACGCACACCTGGCGTGTAATGAACTGTACCTTAAACCACTTACGCTGATATTGCCTACTGGTGTGTATTGCATTGGTGATGCTGATTTATGTCTAGGTTAACGCCCCCAACCACTTTACCAATGTTCCACTACTGTTACGTCAAAGGCCGTGATATGTAATGTCCTGCAAAAGCAAAACGTTTATATGTAGCGCTAGCGGGTTTCTTCTTTTTTCTTTATGTCGACCAAGTGGCAAACTCACCGGCGGACCGGGGGGGGGGGAGTGTCAGAGGTTTAGGTGTGCGGTGACACCTCCCCCTCACTCGACCATTTGAAGTGCCCATTTTAATTACTTTTTTTGTTTAATTCGTTATCCGTGATATACAATACTAAACTGCTCTAAAAACGTGTCCACATTTTTCCGAGAGCATATCCCAGAATCCCCTACAGATCTCGCTCTGTTTGGAAGCTTGGCAATCTTAAACTTGCCCATTTTAGAATTTAGTGACCCTGCCCCTTAACAAAATGCTTGATCCGCCATAGCAATAACCATGCATTTCCAACACCAAGCCCAGAGGTAAAGCGCTCGCTTGATGAGCGGTCGGTTTGGGATCGATCCCTGTCGGTGGTCCCATTGGGTTATTTATCGTTCCAGCCAGTGCGCCACGATTAGTATATTAAAGGCCGTGGTATGTGCTATCCTGTCTGTGGGATGGTGCATATAAAATATACCCAGCTACTAATGGGTCTCCTCTCTAAGACTATGTCAAAATTATCAAATGTTTGACATCCATTAGCAGATGATTAATAAGTCAATGTGCTCTAGTAGTGTCATTAAACATCAGGCGTAGTTCAAAAGTGCCCAGCACCCAAGTTCAGCCAGCTAACATTTCGCTAATGTTCGCGAACTATTTGACTGGTTCACCGTTTGCTGGCTGAACTTGGGGCTGGTGTCAATAAACTAATATTCGTTTCACTTTGGTTCCTGACAGTTTGTATTTCATATCGATACACAAACAAATATGCTAATTAGTATTTTATTCCCCTTCCAACAGTTCTCGCAGCTGATAGACAGAGACAGCACAACAGAAGGAGTCTGGAGAGAGTGGTCCGACTGGACAGCATGTTCTGTGGAATGTTCAACCGGAATATCCCACCGGACCAGAGAGTGCGAACTTCCGCGAACACTTCCGGTCTACACGTTAATGTGAGTTACTGCGGACTGATACTCTGAAAAATAATGGAATAGGTCGTTATTATTATTTTGTGTGGTTTATTACTTTTTCTATGTTGCTGCCTCCGTCTGTCTGTCTGTCTGTCTGTCTGTCTGTCTGTCTCTCTCTCTCTCTCTCTCTCTCTCTCTCTCTCTCTCTCTCTCTCTCTCTCTCTCTCTCTCTCTCTCTCTCTCTCTCTCTCTCTCTCTGGTGTGTTTGTCTCACTTTCTATATCCCTGTTTCTGTATGTCTCTCTCTCTGCCTGCCATTCTCTCTCTCTCTCTCTCTCTCTCTCTCTCTCTCTCTCTCTCTCTCTCTCTCTCCTCTCTCTCTCTCTCTCTCTCTCTCTCTCTCTCTCTCTCTCTCTCTCTCTGTGTGTGTGCGTGTGTTTTTCTCACTTTCTATATCCCTGTTTCTCTCTCTCGTCTCTCTTCTCTGTATTTTCTATCTCTGTATGTCTCTCTCTGTCTGTCATTCATTCTCTCTCTCTCTCTCTCTCTCTCTCTCTCTCTCTCTCTCTCTCTCTCTCTCTCTCTCTCTCTCTCACTCTCACTCTCACTCTCACTCTCACTCTCACTCAATATATTTCTGTCTAAACGAAAATTCTGTCTTCCTTTTTTTCTATTCTCTAAAATAAACAGACTCTCTACAGATCGATTCAGGTGGCTGTGATGGGAATGGATTAGATCTCAGTAAACAACACATTTGTAAGCATGGTCTAGTATAGTGTCATTATAAAAAGAAAGAAATGTTTTATTTAACGACGCACTCAATACATTTTATTTACGGTTATATGGCGTCAGACATATGTTTAAGGACCACACAGATATATAGAGAGAAAACCCGCTGTCGCCACTTCATGGGCTACTCTTTTCGATTAGCAGCAAGGGATCTTTTGTATGCACCATCCCACAGACAGGGTAGTACATACCACGGCCTTTGATATACCAGTCGTGGTGCACTGGCTGGAACGAGAAATAGCCCAATGGGCCCACCGACGGGGATCGATCCCAGACCGACCGCGCATCAAGCGAGCGCTTTACCACTGGGCTACGCCCCACCCTAGTGTCATTATAAAGTCGTGTACATGATAGTTTACGCTGTTTACACGCTCTTTCATATGTGGAATGCATATCTGCAATACCATTTACCGTATATTATGTATCTTATCTGATAAAGAGTCTTCTTTTGTTTAAAGATATGTCACAGTAAATGCATCCAAACAGCCATAAAATAATGTTTTCCGCCTGAACGACAAAACAAAACAGTGATACACTTAGCAGCAAAGCTGAATTACATACTGTCTCCCATAATTAAAAGTGCATACAGGGGCGCATTGTTGTATGTGAGAACGTGCAATGCATTAAACATTAAACAGGTACGCAGTAGAGTGGTACCTGTAACAGAGCCTCTGTTATCTTGACACAGTGAATGATGTACAGTCAGCCGCAGTAGTGCAGCAGTGTCACCAGTAATTACCCTCTGAATTATGTTGTCGCCTATGTTGGGTGTTATTTCTTGTTGCTTCTGATTTGTTTAGCATAAAAAGTCGTTTAGCATAAGTGTTGTATGTTAAATGATAAATGGACCAACGAGTTGTGCATGCAGAATGTTTATAGGTGGTAATTGTGGTGATGGTTATAGTGATGGTGATGATGATGGTGATGATGATGATGCTGGTGGTGATGATGATGATGATGGTGATCATGATGGTAATGATGATGGTGGTGGTGATGATGGTGATGATGATGATGGTGGTGATCATGATGGTAATGATGATGAATGATGGTGTTGAAGATGCTAATGAAGATGACGTCTTTGAAAAAATTATGATGACGATAGTGATGGTGATGGTGATTATGATGTTGAAGGTGATTATGATGTTAAAGATGTTAATAATGGTAATGATGATGAAAAAGTTGTTAGTGATGATGATGGTGGTGGTGGTGGTGATGATGATGATGATGATGATGATGATGATGATGATGATGATGATGATGAAGATGGAATGTTCATCTTATGGGGCGATTGCTCGATAAATCGTCAAATGGATCTCCGTGTGAGGATTCGCTGGGTTCCGGGTCAGATCACCCCTTTACTGTTGTTTGACTGTAAACTGTCTGAGGACAGAGCGGTTCCTACCTAATATTAACACAGACGTCGCTTTTGTTATATATGTATTTTGGACACCCAGGCCACTAACTTGCGTGTGTCTGTATAAAGACAAATGTAAAGACATATCAAATATAGTTAAATTCCTCATTTTGTATTTCAGGAAAGAGATTAAATGAATAATCCTGGTGCATTTGCATTGATTCATTCATTTCAACTTATTTGTGTGCTTATATCCATTTAAGGTTCAACCACGCTGTCCTGGGCACACACCTCAGTTATCTGGGCTGTCTTTCCAGGACAGTGGGTTAGTGGTTAGTTGTTAGTGGTTAGTGAGAGAGAGAGAGAGGTGTAGTGGCCTTACACCTACCCATTGAGTCGTTAAAACTCGCTCTGAGTGGAAGCCGGTACCGGACTGCGTACACATTACCTACCAGCCGTATGTCCGATGGCTTAACTACGACACTATTAAAGTCGGTAAGCAAGAGATTAAATGGGTATGGGAACTCTTTTTACGTGCTTATATCCAATGAAGGTTCAGGCACGCTCATCCTGGACTTAATATCTGACATCACCGGTAACTAATTCCGGGACAAAAGGGCAAGCTATTAAATTAATAATGTTGGTGCATAGGCACCTATTTAGAACATTATATGCAAATACCCACGCCTTTTTGCCATAAAAAACAAATTGTATCTTATTAGACTTAGTGTAGGCCTAATCACCACTGACAGGAAGTTGTTACGCGTTTGCGTCTTAACAGTTATTTTTTCTTTGATGAGTCATTAACACTTGACCTCCATAATCACCAGTAAATGGAAATCAACTCTGAAGGTGTGCTATGTAAAATAGGATTTTCCAAACTTTCTCAGACATGTTTTCGAGAGGAGGTGTTTTTTGTGTGTGTGTTCAAATTCCTTTGAAGACGAGCACGAAATTTACCGAAGCAGCTGTGGGAATTACTCAAAGACTTGTATTTTTAGATATGCGCAGACAACGTAAGCATCAGAAATAAATCTGCGGGGGAGACGATATGCTTTATCAACAGTTGGACTATCAGCTTTCCACCATTTACATTTTTTATGTGCAGTTTTCCTGTCACACTTCATCAAAGTAACACTAATTAGGTTTGCCTTTATGCATCAACAGTTATCAGAGAAAAAAAATATATATATATTCCGTCATTATTTATTTTGAAAAAGAGTAATGTTGCAAGCAAGATTCAAAGCAATGATAAACATTATTTTCTGCCATGGTGGGCTTTGCTTTCACTTTCTGAAGAGTTGTGTTTAGTTCCGAGTAGATGGAATTTCAATTACTTGTTACTTTTTACGATCTGTTTTTTGTTTTTCAAAATGCATATGTTATCAAGATTTCTCAGCAATGATGATGTGTTTTTTTACTTGCATAGTTGTTCGTTGTGTTGTTGTTGTTGTTTTTTGTTTTTTTATATACAGATGGAATTTCAATTCTATACGAATTTTATAGTCTGTGAATATACCATTAAAGATAGTTGCCTTTATGCATCATAAGTTGTGATCATAGGCGTACGGGCTCCTATCTTTGTAAAGGGGAGGGGGAGGGTGCAGGCTGGTTTTTCCGTATTAATCAAAAATGCCCGAAACTGGATAACAACATTTATTCATATTAGCATTACTGCCAAACAGCTATAATAGGTTTACAAACGAACCATTACGCATTTTTACATGGACCACAACTAATTTTACGAGTAGAATGAGGGGCATTTGTCTATGATTGCGATACCATAATTACCCGCACTGTATAAAACGTCAAATACAAGACACATAATGATTTTTTTTAATGATTTATTTTTATTATGTTATTTTCTTTACATATTTGTTTTTTTTTTTTATTTGCTGATTTTAAAATATAAAATTCAAGAACATATAATGTGTTCTAGGACACTACATACCAGTTTCAGTTACAAGTTTCACTTTCGGAACGTTTAATATTTCCTGAGTTCATTGAGTTCCTGAGTTCATTTCCTGAGTTCATTGTGAATACAAAATGCATTTGCATCTCTGCAATTATGACTTCTGAAACATAACTTTAAAATATAAAATATAAAGTTCACGATTATATAATGTCTTCAGTCTATCTATTCTTATTAATTAGGACAATAGTTATAATAGGAAACTGCAGGAGGACAAGATGGCTATTTTTGCTTCTTCGTTTTGTTTTACGACACCACTAGAGCACATTGGTTTATTAATCATCGACTATTGGATTTCAAACTGTTGATAATTATGAAATATAATTTTAAAGGAAATCTAGTAAATTTTTCCATTAGCAGCAAAGGGTTTGTTCTGTGCACTTTCCACAGACAGGACAGTACATACCAGTTTCAGTTACAAGTTTCGATTAAGGAACTTAACTAATATTTCCTAGGTTCGTGGTGAATTAAAAAAAATGTCTTCGAAAAAATAATTTTGTTCATTCCAAATGTGAACTACAAAACTTTTATCCGTCATCAAGGCCGTATCTCTGTTTTTCAAAACATACTTTTATTAAGTTGATAATTTGAAAATTTTGTGGTGGTGGTGGTGTCGGGGGGGGGGGGGGGGGGGGGGGGGCGGTCTAAGTCACTACAAATAGTTAACAATGGGTTGGATTGTAACAGTAAACTAAGGTTTTTCAAGTATGGGAAGAACCAAAGGCAGACCTATTGACATTCCTGGAAATAGCTAATCAACACCTGTTCGCTGTAGATATCCGATTCGGTGAATATACCAACGCACATGGTAGCCACGTGTCCCTCTTTAGCTATGGCATATCAATAGCTACAAACAGAAGTAACCAACAATGCCACCACTAGGGCGATTCGAACACCATTTTGTTTGTGTCATGGTGACATCAAAACCGTACCCTTTGTACATGTAGATCGATACACATTTAAATTTTATTGTTGCTTGTGAAACATAATATAATTGGATCCATAATACTGGTTGAACCACAGTCGTTCAATTCGAATGCATACATGCAGTATTTTCATATATTTGATTGTTTTAATTTTTAATTTTCTTTAATATATATATACTTTATTGAATATATATATATATATATATATATATATATATATATGTGTGTGTGTGTGTGTGTGTGTGTGTGTGTGTGTGTGTGTGTGGTGTGTGTGTACTTTATTGGATACTAGGCTAGTAAACATATCAAATATATTGCCTGCAATACGCAATTATTTTTTCTTCTGAATCTATTAATGCGGACGTTAAGCTTTTCCATTGTTTTTTCATTTAATGTTTAGTTTTTTTTGTGTTGTTTTTTTTATAATTTATTGTATTCTAGCCTATAAAAGCTACCGAGCACACTGCCTGGCATATATTATTAATTCGTTCTCCTAAATCTATTAAAGCGAACTGCTTTAAGTGTTACCATTGTTTCCTTTATTTTATGCGCTTCAGCGTCCATGTGCATGTTCCTTCTCCGCCGTATCAAATCTGATAAAACTAATTGGTCTCATTGCAACCTAAGCTGCTTCCTGTATGAGGGTCTTGTAAATGTAGCATGTGGTATGCGTCTTTATTTTTATCTCAAGAAGTAATAGCGTGTAAATTCTAAATCAAAATGGGCGTAGACCCTTAACGTTTGTCCCACTGGTACATTTTAAGCTGTGAGTTAAAGGTGCAGTAATTGTATGATTAAATTCAGAATGCTAGCATGTGAACCGTGGACTTAATGAATACTGTTACTTTACTTTCTTTATTTATTTTTCTCTTTTTTTCTTTCAATTTATTCAGTCGTTTCTCACAAACGTTTGTTTGATTGACTGACTTCTTAATTGATCGATATACAGACAGACAGACAGACTGACTGACTGACTGACTGGTTGGTTGGTTGGTTGGTTGGTTGGTTGGTTAAATGAATGAATGAATGAATGAATGAATGAATGAATGAATGAATGAATGATTGATTGATTGATTGATTGATCGCAGTCGCCGTTATGGTAAAAGTTAATTTTTGTAATTAGGAGAGGAACCTGTAAACCCTATATTGTCACTACAGTTTATATATCATGTTCCCCGTGTCGTTGTTTAACGGCCTCAGCATAATAAAGTTCTGTTCTGTTCTGTTCTGTTCTGTTCTGTTCTCGTAAGTTGGATAACATGTACCCAATCCTTTTGTGTACTAGTGTACGGTATATCTTATATGCAGTATATCTTTTCAGTCAAACTTAAAATCGAATAGTTGCGTGTGCTTGTTGTAACTGCCAGTTGTAAATGTGGACCTTTAATGCATATTTTCGTTTTGTCATCGTAGTAAAGTTTATTATCCTCTATCAGTTGCTATCCACATATTTGCATTAACAATCAAACTGTATGCACGTTTACGTAGAAATCGAAGTAGTAAAATATATTAATGTACTTGCGAAATCCTTAAGAGAAATGTTCTGTTGTTTAGCACTACTGTATTTCTGGCTAATAACAATCTTATGGACCCTTACAGAAATATTTTACTTCCAGCATCGTCCTTAGAATATCTGTCGATTCGCAGGGATTTGGAGACCTCGAAACATATTTTACAAAACTGTTTATAGGGCACCATATTTTGTAACCATTTAATCGTTGTCAAGGACTCTTACTGACGTCATGATCATCCTATCGATGTTATGAGCTCTAATCCATTCATATACGATAATGCACTAGTTTTTACTGTAAAGCGTCACCGACCTCGGTGGTGTCATGGTTAAGCCATCGGACATAAGGCTGGTAGGTACAGGGTTCGCAGCCCGGAACCGGCTCCCACCCAGAGCATGTTTTAACGACTCAGTGGGTAGGTGTAAGACCACTACACCCTCTTCTCTCTCACTAACCACTAATAACTAACTCACTGTCTTGGACAGACAGCCTAGATAGCTGAGGTGTGTGCCCAGGACAGCGTGCTGGAACCTAAAATTGGGTATAAGCACGGAAGTAAGTTAAAATGATTGAATGTACAGTGTCAAAATACAGTTGTTTTGAAACGTGAAGGTTACGTCTAAATACGACGGACATGTATCGTTATACACATTCTTAATGCTAATGAAAAAAAACCCGGCAAATAAATATTAAAAAAAATATTAAGACATTATCCGATACAGGCATATAATAATTTGTCCTCATGTTGGTTTCGTCTCAGGCCTGAAGCGCCGCCCAGTACGAATTCTTGAAATGACTACTATCCACAGAGTCAATCTAATTAAATTAGCTCCACTGGTTAATTACTATTACCTGTGGATCTAACGGCACCCCCTTTGAAGCTCATGTCCAGTTGACCTTTCATTCGACCAATCAAAACCTTACTTGCCAGTGATTTGAAAAGAATTTAAAAACATTCGGGATTATGCCGATGGTATACGAAATGATTCGGGTGAATTACGAAGTATGCCGGAAATTAATTTCAATATAATTTTTTTATATAAAATTCGTTTCAAGACGAAAAAAAAAAACGTGATGGTACAGCCATAAAATCTGTTTATACTAGTATACAATCCAGAGTTTATTACTGCACTGCCCCCCCCCCCCCCCCCCCCCCCCCCCCCCCCCCTGTTTTTTTAATGTTGAAATAGACCAACAAGTTCGGCTATTGCATAAATAGTCTCGCCCGATATTTTTAGAATTTGTATGCTCCCGAATAACGCGATATTTAAATTGTTATTTATAGATGAAATGTCACCTGGACATGGGAGGACTCCCAATGCTGTTAGATCTACTGTTAGACCAGTAGAGCTAATTTTAATCAGATTGTCCACAGAGTATAATTACTATATCCATTCATTAAATGAAACAACAAAATAAATTCGTCGACGTTAAATATCTATGACAATATAAGACAAATCTTTAAACAATATGTATCTACATGGTATATGCTAGTCGAATATTTACACATTTTCAGTGATCGGCGTTTTCGGGTGATTTGTTTCTTGATGACGTAATAACCGGAACACAGAACCGTGACCGATTTTCTTTCAAGTTCGCCTGATATTGACATGGCGGAGAAGTGAATCAATATAGGAAATGTGCTACCTAATGATATTAAATTATACAAATAATAATTTAAAAAAACAACATTCAAAAGTGATTTTAAAGACCGTTTCTTTGAAATATACAAGTAGTCATTGTTTGTTCACTTGTCTATATGTAATCGTCATTTTAATGACGTCATTGTTGGTTGAATTTCTTTTCCAGAGAACGTGCTCACAAGAAGTTAGTATGCGATGGAGATGATAAGCAGATTAGGCTATGCAATACGCATGTAAGTGATATGTTACGTCTCTAGCTGTAACTGCATGTGTGTTTGTCATCTTAACGATGAAAGAAAGACATGGTTTATTTAACGACGCACTCAACACATTTTATTTACGGTTATATGGCGTCAGACATATGGTTAAGGACCACACAGATTTTGAGAGGAAACCAGCTGTCGCCACTACATGAGCTACTCTTCCGATTAGCAGCAAGGGATCTTTTATTAGCACAAACCATGGCCTTTGTTGAACCAGTTATGTATAACTGGTCGGTGCAAGTGGTTTACACCTACACCATTGAGCCTTGCGGAGCACTCACTCAGGGTTTGGAGTCGGTATCTGGATTAAAAATCCCATGCCTCGACTGGGATCCGAACCCAGTACCTACCAGCCTGTAGACCGATGGCCTAACCACGACGCCACCGAGGCCGGTCTCTTAACGATGAGGGGTTGGGCGTAGCCCAGTGGTAAAGCGCTCGTTTGATGCGCGGGCGGTTTGTGATCGATCCCCGCCGATGGGCCCATTTACTATTTCTCGTTCCAGCCAGTGCACTACGACTGGTATATCAAAGGCCGTGGTATGTGCTGTCCTGTCTGTAGGATGGAGCATATAAAAGATCCCTTGCTACGAATGGAAAAAATGTAGCGGGTTTTCTTTCTAAGACTATATGTTTGACATCTAAACTAGCCGATGATTAATAAATCAATGTGACCTAGTGATGTCGTAAAAGAAAACAAATGTTTTTTCTTAAAGGTACATACCCTAGTTTTTAAACACTAAGGCATATTTTTTACTATTAGAGCCGTTTTTGATAACTGAAATCATACTTTACTTAGATTTTATTGTTTAGATTATCATTCGAAGTGTTTTTGGTCATCCTAGTGTTTTTAATATCACAAAATGCACTTCTGATATTTTTAAAAACGCACGTGCGTCTGAGAAGTAACAGCTATGGAATCTATTCTTAGAGGGTATTTCACCATTTCAAAGTCACAGACTCATGTTTCACTGAATTGTAATTGTAGAGTAACTGAACTTAGTGTTAATTTTCACGGCTTGAAACTAGAGTATGTCCCTTTAAGGGTGATTCACAAATGAGGTGTAAAGCTTGGTTTTCATAAAATCTATAGCATGTCGTCGACTAGCACAGACTGTCTGTAATATGTTCCCATTAAAACAAATGTTAATAATAACAAATAGGAAATAAAATAAACAAAACAAAACAAAACTTGAACAAAAGACAATAAAAACCTCAAAACAACAACATCAACAAAATAATAAAACACAAAAAAAAAAACAAAAAAAAAACAACACCTTTCAGTATGCGTCAACTTGTTATATACTCTTCAAAAAAAGAAACGCAAAAGGATACAAATGGGTTATAACTCCGATTTTATGTTTCCTACCGGTTCATGCTTTGTGAATATAAGGTCATTGCATGTCCCAAACACATTCCCACGGTTACATTCGATAAAACGCAGCTACTGTACAATAAAGTTCCAAAATGTGAATATTCGCAAAAACGCAGCCACGTGCAAACCATGTCACCACTGCACGTGCGTTGTCTGCACGTGCAACATGAACACCGACAGTATAAAAGTGCAGGGTGTTCGCTTGCCTGGCCTCTGTATCTGGCCGACAGTTGACAATCCAGGACATGCCACGTCTCAGTGAACCGCAGAGAAACAATGCCATCGGCCGACTAGACGCAGGCGAATCCAGAACGGCCGTTGCCAGGGCATTCCATGTGTCCCCAAGCACCATCTCCAGACTGTGGGACCGTTACCAGCAACATGGATCAACACGTGACCTCCCTAGATCCGGTCGACCAATACATCCGGGTACGCCACCTTCGGGAACGATTGACCCATTAGCCGCAGCAATACCAGGTTTGCGCAGGATATCCGACCAGACCGTACGGAACCGCCTACGTGAGGTAGGAATTCGTGCCAGACGTCCAGTTCGAGGTGTCATCTTAACACCACAACACCGTCGACTCCGACTGCAGTGGTGCCAGATTCATCGACAATGGCCTCAACTGCGATGGAGACAGGTGTGGTTCAGTGACGAGTCCCGATTTCTGCTCCGACGTCATGATGGAAGATGTCGCGTGTATAGGCGTCGTGGTGAACGTTATGCGGCAAACTGCGTGCAGGAAGTGGACAGATTCGGCGGGGGTAGTGTCATGGTGTGGGCAGCCATCTCACACACTGGCAGAACTGACCTGGTCCACGTGCAGGGCAACCTGAATGCACAGGGCTACATTGACCAGATCCTCCGGCCACACATCGTTCCAGTTATGGCCAACGCCAACGCAGTGTTCCAACATGAAACGCCAGGCCTCACACAGCACGTCTCACAACGGCTTTCCTACAGAACAACAACATTAATGTCCTTCCTTGGCCATCGATATCACCGGATTTGAACCCACTATGGGACGAGTTGGACCGACGCCTCCGACAGCGACAACCACAGCCCCAGACCCTGCCCGAGCTGGCAGCAGCCTTGCAGGCCGAGTGGGCCACCATCCCCCGGGACGTCATCCGTACTCTGGTTGCTTCAATGGGCAGGCGGTGCCAGGCAGTTGTCAACACACGCGGAGGCCACACCTGGTATTGACTCCAGATGACCTTGACCTTGGTGGTGTGTCCTATCACTTACTCACAATGGACTAGAGTGAATTGTGAACAATCCTGCAACATTTGGTAATTATCGGACTCACCATTCAATAATGAAATCAATTCTCTAAATGTTACGACAATGTGGTTTTGCGTTTCTTCTTTTGAAGAGTATATATTGTACGGAAACCAGTTGTGAAAGGGGTTTGGTTTGGAATTTTTGTTTGTTTGTTTGGGGATATTTTTATAGGTTTTTTTTGTTGTTGTTGTTGTTGTTGTTGTTTTGTTGTTGTTTTGTTTTAATGGTGTGTCTCTTTGTTTTGTGTCTTAAATACTCACCACCTTAAAAGGGAATTACATAATTTTTACAACGAAGCAAACATATAGCTTCTTCTTGTGTGCAATCCAAACGTCTTTGTAAACCAACCTCGTCAAACAAAATCCCACAGGAACATGCACATGCATGCATTTCGTAAGTTT